>NW_024080645.1:7463970-7517908 GCF_003009895.1 Hyaena hyaena
TGTAGTATTCCACGGTATAGATAAACCACATCTTCTTGATCCATTCATCCGTTGATGGACACTTAGGCTCTTTCCATGTTTTAGCTATTGTGGAGAGTGCTGCTATGAACATTGGGGTACATGTGCTCCTATGCCTCAGCATTTCTGTATCCCTTGGGTAAATTCCTAGCAGTGCTATTGCTGGGCCTAGGGGAGTTCTATTGTTAGTTTCCTGAGGAACCTCCACACTGTTTTCCAGAGGGGCTGCACCAGTTTACATTCCCACCAACAGTGTAGGAGGGTGCCCGTTTCTCCACATCCTTGCCAGCATCTTGTGTTCTCTGATTTGCTCATTTTAGCCACTCTGACTGGTGAGGTGGTATCTCAGTAGTGTCATTTTGATTTGTATTTCCCTGATGAGTAGGGATGCTAAGCATCGTTTCATATGTTTGTTGGCCATCTGGATGTCCTCTTTGGAGAAGTGTCTGTTCATATCTTCTGCCCATTTCTTTACTGCTGTAATGATTTCTTATTGTGGTTTTACTATACATTTCCCTATTTATTGGCCATTTGGATAAACCCTTTTGTGAAGTGCCTATTCAAGGCTTTTGCCAGTTTTCCTACTGGGATTTTTTTTCTGTGATTTCTGGATAGAAATCCTTCGATGGTTATATGTGTTACAGATATTTTGTCCCATTCTGTGGCTTGCCTTTTCACTCTCTTTATGATGTGTTTTGATGGACAGTCCTTAATTTGTTGGTTTCAAATATATCAATCTTTTACTCTATGGTTAGTGTTTTGTGTCTTGTGTAGAAATTTTTCTCTACTCTCTGGCCAGTCATGAAGATATTCTCCTATATGATCTTACTAAAATGTCATAGTTTTTGCCTTTCACAATAGGTCTATAAATCATCAGGAATTTACATATGGTGTGAATTTTTCTCATGGCTGATAATTTTTCCACCAACATTTATAAAAAGTCATCTTTCTGGGGCATATGGACAGTTCAGTTGGTTAAGTCTCTGACTTCTGCTTAAGCCATGATGTCATGGTTCGTGGGCTCAAGCCCCACACTAGGTGATCAAGAGCCCTGTTTCAGATGATCACGAGCCCCACTTTGGGTGAGCTCAAGTCCACTTCAGGTAAACACAAGCCCCGCCTCAGGTGAGCCCCGCTTCTCTCTCTCTCTCTCTCTGCCCCTCAAAGGATTCTCTCTTCCTCTCTCTCTGCCCCTCGCTCACTTGCACCCTTTCTCTCTCTCTCTCTCTCTCTCTCTCTCTCTCATCTTTCCTCTCTTTGTTTTGCAGTACCATCTCTGCTATAAACCAAATGTTTTGGTGCTCCATTTTATTCCCCTGTTCTGCTTGCCTGGTCCCATACCACACTGTGTATCAGCTACACAGGGTTATGCTGCAGTATCAAATAGCCCCCAAATTATTGTGGACTACAAAAACAAATGGTTAGTTCTAACTGGAGCTGCAGGTCTGTCATGGATTGTTACAGTTCTGTTCTACTATTCTCACTTTGGGATTTAGTTGGATGGAACTTTCACCAAGTACTCTTGCTATAGTATGGGCAAAGAGAATGTAGGAAGTGTACAGTGGTACGCTGGCCTTTAAATCTCTGCCCTGAAGTGATGTCACTTCTGTTCCTATGTCAGTGACCAAAAAGTCACATGGCCATTCACAGCATTTTGGGGAGAAGGAAAGTGCAACTCAGCACATTCCTGGAAGGAACATGAACCGTGAGATCATGACCTGAGCCAAAATCAAGAGTCAGATTCTTATCCAACCCAGCCACCCAGGTGCCTCTGTCATCAGAATTTTTGGAAATCCTAGGTTAAAATAGGCAAATCTAGTTCATTTTAGGACTCGCAGCAGCAGTGGCTGCTGCTGCTGCTGCTGCTGCTTTTTCTTTCTCCTTTCCTTCCCCTCCTTCTTCTCCTCCTCCCCCTCCTCCTCTCCCTCCTCCCCTGCCCCTCCTCTCCCTACTCCTCCCTCTTCTTCTCCTTCTCCTCCTCCTCCCCCTCCTTCTTCTTTTTAAATATTTTAAAAACTAATCTCTCCACCCAATGTGGAGCTTCAACTCACAACCCCAAGATCAAGAGTTGCAGTTACATCAGTACTGACTGAGCCAGCCAGGCACCCCTGGACCCCTCGTGTAATAACACGAATATACGTATACTCTTCGTAGACATTTCTGGCTGAGGCAGTTCCGCCTCCCCCTTACTCTGCTAACAGTCAGAACCAGGTATTTGCTGGGACTGTAACCTCCATTGTCTGGCCTTGTATCGACCAAAAGCAAAAGCAAGTACAACCACCAAAATTAACTGCTTTTTTCCTTTTTAGAGGAAATTGTTTTATTTCAGGGAAAATAGGGTTTATCTCTACCTCTGGCTGATCGTCACATTGCTTGAGTGGCCATGCCTCAGAGAGGAGAAGCGGGAATAGAATGAACTGGGGGTTAAATACCGGTTTTCACGTGACTTAATGTTTCTCTTTTCAGGTGTTAATCATGGAGACCTGAATGACCATAACATTTTAGTGGAGGCCAGCAAGTCAGCCTCCGGAGGTGCCGTGTATCAAGTGTCCGGGATTTTAGATTTTGGTGACATGAGTTACGGCTACTATGTGTTCGAGGTGGCCATCACCATCATGTACATGATGATTGAGAGCAAGAGTCCCCTACACGTGGGAGGCCACGTCCTTGCCGGGTTTGAGAGCGTCATCCCGCTGACACCTGTGGAGAGGGGCGCCCTGTTCCTCCTTGTGTGCGGCCGCTTTTGTCAGTCGCTCGTCATCGCTGCACACTCTTGCCAGCTACACCCGGAGAACAAGGAATACCTCATGATCACTGCCAAAACCGGGTGGAGGCACTTGCAGCAGATGTTCGACATGGGCCAGAAAGCTGTAGAAGAAATCTGGTTTCAAACTGCCAGGTCCTACGACTCTGGGATCTCCATGTGACTAGGCGAAATTTCACATTAACTTGGATGGTTAAAAACCCGGAGGACCAAATCTATTTCTACGAAGGAGTCCCCTGCACAGTGAAAAACGAATTGATGGACCTGATCAGCACACATGAAACTTCCAAGCACTCTCATGACCACTTTTTAAATCTAAGAAAGCTCCCCCTGAGCAAGCATGTCTTTCTGTGGGTCTCACTTGCCTCGTGTATAAAACACGCAGAGTGATGTTTTGAATCAGAAAATTTCTCAAGGAGTATGTATTCCAGCCCCAAGATCAATTACTGTTTTAGGCTTTGAAAGGAACACATATGTATAGACGTATTCACATATATTAAATTACTGAGTGTAACACAGACCTAACTAACATATCACCCATTCTGCGAAGCCTGCTCCCATCACTCCGTTTCTCTAGAACCCACTGTACTCCGTCTTTCTCACGGCACGTCATGGTATCACGGATGTTGGCTATGTGGTCATGTGGCCTAACGGCTGTTTGAGGACAAAGACTACGTAAAATTATTTTTTTTGTCTCTCTTCCCTTTTTTTCCTTTTGCACCTGATACAGTACTTTCCCCATGGTTTCAAAAAATATTTACAAATTAATGTGTGCTAAAAGAAAGGTTGGAGAAGATAAGGCAGAACTAAGATGCCTTAGGAGGAAACACAAATGATGTTCTGAAGAAAAAGTCTGCATTTGAGAGGACGATCGAAATGAACTCTCGAGATGGATGCCGGACGATACTGGATCTGCGAGGAGGCAAGTAGAGACACCCAGGCAAGGCCACTATTCCTGAGGCACCTAAATATAACGGTTATGGGGCGCCTGGGTGGCTTAGTCGGTTAAGCGTCCGACTTTCGCTTAGGTCGTGATCTCGCGGTTCGTGGGTTCGGGCCCCGCGTCGGGCTCTGTGCTGACTGCCAGCTCAGAGCCTGGAGCCTGTTTCGGTCTGTGACTCCCTCTCTCTCTGACCCTCCCCTGCTCACGCTGTCTCTCTCTCTCTCTCTCCTAGAAATAAATAAAAACATTAAAAAATTAAAAAAATAAATAAATAAATATAACGGTTATGTTTCGATCGATACTAAGAAAGTCTCTAAGCAGAGATTTCAAAAATCTCTCATTTACGGCCCTTTACATGTGAATATGCGATGTTGGTGAGCAGTGGCTCACTGTATACTTGCTGTTAATTATACCGCCGTCTCCTTCACTGATTTCTCTGCACGTCCCCCTCACTATGGTTTATTAGGTGGCTACTCATTCTTGTGGGTTTAACTATCCATTCTCTAAGATAAGTCTACAACCCTGGCCTTGCAAACCGCCTTTCAGTAGCTGTCCCTTTCTGTCTGTATGAGTAGCCGCCACCTCTCTGCCTCTGGAGCCACACCGTTAGTAGAAATTCAGATGTAGTTGATAGCGGTTTATCCCTTGACATTCCGGAGACTACAAGGGTTCTAGAAGCTTTGTGCCAGAACCTGGACGAAGACTAATCCTGTATTTCTTATTATATCACATTATTTTACATGCATTATCTCATTTTCTCTCCATAACAAACCCATGAGAGAAGCAGTGCTATGATTAATCCCCATTAAAAATTTTTAAAAATGTTTATATTTGAGAGAGAGAGAGAGAGAGAGAGACAAAGCATGAGCAGGGGAGGGTCAGAGAGAGGAGGAGACACAGAATCCAAAGCAGGCTCCAGGCTCCTAGCTGTCAGCACAGAGCCTGACGCGGGGCTCAAACTCATGAACTGTGAGATCATGACCTGAGCAGAAGTCAGCGCTTAACCGACTGAGCCACCCAGGGACCCCCTAATCCCCATTTTGAGATGAGAGATTTGCTCAGAGAGAGCCAGGACCAGGGCCCCAGCCCTCTCCTCCTACCCACCATGCGGGCATGTGCGCGTGAACATGACCGTGTTGGGATCAGATGAGATCACTTACGTGAAAGCACGTATGCTTCCCAAATTTAAGGCATTGTAGTTTTTTAAGTAATCTCTGCCCCCAAAGTGAGGCCTGAGCTTAAGACCCTGAGATCAAACTGACTGAGCCAGTCTGGCGCTCCCCCCACATTTTTTTTTTTAATCAAGCTTAACATTCAGAAAAATGAACTGAATCTTGGATTGCACTCTCGGAGCACACTCTTAATAAACTGCTGGAATGAATGCATTTTACAAGTGCCAGTCTCTGGTCCTTTCAACCAATGAGGAGAAAACCCGTTTTTAGATTTGGGGATCAATACCACACGCACGGCAGAGGTTATGCTTTTGCGAGTGTCTTTTTCTGTCCAGGCTCCTATCCTCTCACACTGCAAAAGAACCCTACTTTCTGCTATTCTTACCCTTAAACTCTCCAACCTACACCTGCCCTCCTGGAGGCAGATAACAATTCTAGCTACATATACTGCTGTGTGACAGTTTAACCAAAGACTGAGTGGCTTAAACCTCAATCATTTTATTGTCTCATGGATTATCCAGGTATAAATTCAGGTGCTGAGATGGCTGGTTTCTGCTCCACAAATCCTCGGGCCTCAGCTAGGAAGACCTGAGCACTGAGGGAGGTTTGATGGTTGGGGGACATTCAATGGGGACTAAAACTTTCTGGAGCAATCTTCACTCACGTATCTGGCAGGTGATGCTGGGAACTTGTCTCGCCTATGGCAGAATACCTCTCCACAGTCTAAGAATGACCATCCCAAGAGGACAAGGCAGAAACATGCCATCTTTTATGACCGACCACTGTCAGTCACAGGCCCACCCAGATTCAAGGCAAGGAGACACAGGGCTTCTGAATGGGGAGCACCCACAGCACGTGCACGCGCGCGCACACGCACACACACACACACACACACACACACTGTGAGAGGAACATGTGGGCTGGGAGAATGAGGCCTCATCATCCTAAAACATCACTTTGATCCTCCCTCTTATGGACAAAAATAATTCTGGCATCGAAGGCCTCTTACAAATTGACCTCAGATGCCTTTCCGGCTTTACTTCCTTTTTTGTCTCCTTCATTCTGGCCAGACTGAACTACTCAATCCCAAACTTGTCAAACTCATTCTTCTGCCTTTTTATTTCAACCGATCCGTCTTCTGTTGGCCTGAGATTCTGCTTCTCACTTGAAACTCTTAGCTAACAGTCTAGGGATCTAGATCAGGGATCCTCGGTGGTTCTGAGTTACAGTTAACATCCACCTGAGGGTGCCTCAGAACACCGCCCGGCTGAGTGGAGCCTTCTGCCATTCTGGCTCCTGTCCTTGGTGCCCAGGAAGCCGAAATGACAGGAAAGGCCTCAAAACACAACTCGTTCCCAGGCTGCCTCCTCTTCAAAGTCCAGATCCCCCAGTAAAAATTCTCCACCCAACGTCAAGAGGACAAAATCGCTTCCCTCTGGGCCTCTTCCTGGAGGAGACTATGAGCACATGACGACATGCTAACCCAGTCTGGTTAACCCTGCAACCCAAAGAAACTTAAAACACGAAGTGCTGGTTTGCAGAGCGACTGAAGCTGGTTGGGGAAAAGGTGGATAATGAGCACATCATCAGGACAATGTCAGTAAAGATAAACGCTGTGCGTGTTGATGGTAGGTATTGCCTTAACTAGGGTGGCCCGGGGGGTCCTTTCCGACGAGGAAAAAGGCCGAAGAGACCAAAGTAAAGTCCACCCGAAGGTGTGAACCCTATCAGAACGTGCTGTGTGTCCAGCAGTAAGAGACAGATTCGGGAAGTAAGACGCGGGGTCGCGTCTCACGAGCTTGGCACCATGTGGATCAGGGCAGAGGTAGTTGAGCAAGTAAGAGGTCGCACAACTGCGATTGTGACCTTAAAAGCAAAACGGCCAGTGTTTTCCCAGCACGCTGTTAGGGAACCAGCAGGAGTCACAGAGACCGAGGAAGCCGGCAGGACGCGAGGGCCCTCCCCCCCGCCCCGCGACCTCTCCGCCCCGAGGGTGCGCGGCCGCCCGCGAGGCGCGCCCGGCGCCGTTCAGCGCGGGTCCCAGGCCTGCGGCGGACCTCGTGGGGCCGGAAGCCTGTCTTTGCAAACAGGGCACCGACCTCGCTTCCTCCTCGGCCAGGACCGCCCCGCCCTCCGGCCCGGGCCCCGGCGCCCCGCACGGCCGCGCCCCCCGCGCAGGGACCCGCTCCCGCCCCCGCCGTCAGCGCCCGCCCCGCAGCCGGGACTTCCGGGTCTCGGGAGCGCTCTGCGCACGCGCGGGCGCCATATTGGCAGCGGGCGCTCGGGACTGGCGGTGGCGGTGGCGGCTGTGGTCCCGCGCGGAAAGTCTCCTTGTAGGTCTCCCGAGTGTCCCTCCGGGGAGCCCTTGCACCTGGGGGAGGCCTTGTCCGCGGAGGCTTGGCCGCCCTCCCTGCGGCAGGGGGCGTGAGCGGCGCGGCGGAGCGGGCTCGGCCTGCAGCCGGCCCCGCGGCGCCCTGGTGCGGTGACTCGGCAGCCGCCTCCTCGGCGGGGGGCGGGGGGCGGGGGCTCGGGGGCGGGGGCGCGCGTCCGGGCGGCCGTGGGACTCGGGGGCGGGGGGCGCGCGTCCGGCCGGGGGCGGGGGGCGGGGGGCCCTGCTGGGGTCCACGCTTGGATCTAGTGCGCACGGCGGGGCCGGGGTCGCAGTCGCGCCGCACGGCCGTGCGCAGGGCCGTCCTTCCCGTTCACCTGCTGTTGTCTCAGCCTCGTAACGGGTCGCCTTCCCTCAGTCGCTCGGCCACCGCGATACTTGTAAGTGCCAGTCGGCGCCTGTGGCTCGTCAGCCCGGTCTTTGAGGGGAGCCCATTGCTTGGGAGATAAAATTCACAGTGTTTACTCGGGCCCGTGGACCCTTCAGGACTCGAGCCCAGCATATTTTGCCGTCTCGAGTCCCATTATTCCGGGATTTAGGAAAATGAGCTCTGTAATCTGAAGTTTGGCGCTTCCCCTGTGTCACGCCGGGCGTCAGTGTTTACTTGTGCAGGAATAGTGGTGGAGAACCTGAGGTTACCGCCCCCACCTCCTAAGTTGGAACTCTCACTGGAGAAAGCCTCAGCCTCCTACCTTGGCGTTCAAGGCTCTGCGTGCGTCTGTGTACTTAGCTCTCTAGCTTCTTCAGATCCTTTTAACTTTAGCAAGTTGTCTCTTGCCCGTGGAGCTGTCCTACCTGGGTCCCCTTTGAGCAGACTTTCTTCTCTGCTGGGACTGCCTTTCCCTTCCCCCTTCCCTTAGTCTTCTTTTAGGCCTCATGGTTCACAGCCTTATTTCTGCCTCCCATGTCTGTCTAATTTGGGTTCATTTTTTGTATTTGTTTCTCAAAGAATGCTTTCTTGATTTTTTTCCCCATCCTACTTCCCACTCTGCCCTCAGCACCTGTTTCCACATTGCCTTATAGTTGTTTGTTTGCTTCCCTCACCTGAATACCAGACTGTAAGCTCTTCAGGAAAGGGATTGGTTTCGCCCTCTTTGATATTCCAGAATTTGGTATGCATCTAGCATGGTGCCCGGTACACTGAAAATGTTAGATGACGGGAGGGAGTGAACAAAGCAGATTTTTTTTTTAAGTCACGAAGTGCTCTTCAAATTGTAAACTTCATTTTTAATAATGATCTTACTTTTTTTTTTTACAGGAATTTTACAAAGTTCAGAAAACATGGTGAGTCAATACACAAGCCAGTAAGCTGTTGCCTGATAAACCCTGCTGCTTGCACCTGTAGACTTGTATGAGAAAACTGGAATGGAAGGAAAAATTGCTGGAGTGGTGTCTTCTTCCTTCTCACTTTCTTCCCATCGCTGAGCTTTGCCTGCCAGCATCCGTTCCATAAAGATGATTTGTGGGCTTGCAGGGATTGGCTTACTTTTGGCCGGTAGGAGTCAGTTGTATGTTTTTCCTTTGCAGTCTCGAAGATATGACTCCCGGACCACTATATTCTCTCCGGAAGGTAAAATGGAAATCTATCTCAAATAAAAAAATGTCTTTAAAGAGTTTGACCTAAAGGAGAGAAAAAAAATCTACAGACTATTGGGTTTTTTTTTTAATTTTATTATTTAAGTAATTTCTACAGTAGGGGAAGTAGGGGCTGTAAAAGCCCCTACATGTGGGGCGCGAACCCACCACCCTGAGATCAGGAGTCTCATGCTCTTCTGACTGAGCCAGCCAGGTGCCCCTACAAACTTTTTCTTTTTTTTTTTTTTTTAATGTTTTTATTTATTTCTGAGAGAGAGAGTGTGAGCAGGGGAGGGTCAGAGAGAGAGGGAGACACAGAATCCGAAGCAGGCTCCAGGCTCTGAGCTGTCAGCACAGAGCGTGTTGTGGGGCTCGAACCCACGAACTGTGAGATCATGACCTGAGCCGACTTAGCCACCCAGGCGTCCCCCCTACAAACCTTTTTTTAATCGTTGCTAAGTTGTTCGTCCTTCCTGTGCTTTGGGTTGATTATGGTCACCAAGTGAGCTCCGTGCCTCGTGGAGGGGTCACGGCAGGGCTCTAGTGTGCAGCTGCCGGGGTTGCTCCGCTGCTCACTGCCTGTGTCTCGTAGGTCGCTTGTACCAGGTTGAGTATGCCATGGAAGCTATTGGACATGCAGGCACCTGCTTGGGAATTTTAGCCAACGATGGTGTTCTCCTTGCCGCCGAGAGGCGCAACATCCACAAGCTCCTGGACGAAGTCTTTTTCTCTGAAAAAATTTACAAACTGAATGAGTGAGTGCGATCTTTGGGAAGGGAATGTAAAATGTCTCTCTTTATCACATAAATGACATTGCACATATTTTGGGAGGCTGTTCCATGTGACGTAAAATTGAACAGTTTGTTTTCACCTTTGAGGATTTTTGCTTTTGACTTACCTTGTTTAAAACCACCTTGGGGACCAGGGTGTTGTGGTATTCTTTTTTTTTTTTTGCAGAAGAGTTTATCGTTTTATTTAATTAGAAGTAAATAGTTCGTTCATTTGCAACTGCGTAAAGTGGCCAAGAACAAAATTAAAATTCTCCCATTAAAAACCTTCCCCAGATTCATCTCCATGAAAAATCTTTTGAACATCTCCTAATGCACCCAAGATTGAATGACCTTAGGGGAGAAGAATTGATTTTTCTGCTTCTAAATTCAGCATTCTAGCTCTGAAACCCTGAGACAATTTATTATTACTATTATTTATTTTTTTTTTTTTACAAATAGTTTATTGTCAAATTAGTTTCCACATAACACTCAGCGCTCATCTCCACAAGTGCCCTCCTCCATGCCCATCCCTCCTCCCCCCCACATCCATCAGTCCTCAGTTTTTGTCAGCATTCAAGAGTCTTTCATGGTTTGCCTCTCTCCCTTTCCCCCACCATTTCTCCCCTTCTTCTCCCCCACGGTCCTCCGTTAAGTTCTTCCTAATCCTCCTATATGTGCAAACATATGATATTTGTCCTTCTCTGTCTGACTTATTTCGCTCAGCATAACACCCTCAAGGTCTATCCATGTTGCTACAGATGGCCAGATTTCATTGTTTTTCATCGCCATGTAGTATTCCATGGTATAGATAAACCACATCTTCTTGATCCATTCATCAGCTGATGGACACTTAGGCCATTTCCATGTTTTGGCTATTGTGGAGAGTGCTGCTATGAACATTGGGGTACATGTGCTCCTACGCATCAGCACTCCTATATCCCTTGGGTAAATTCCTAGCGGTGTTATTGCTGGGTCATAGGGGAGTTCTAGTGTTAGTTTCCTGAGGAACCTCCACACTGTTTTCCAGAGGGGCTGTACCAGTTTACATTTCCACCAACAGTGTAGGAGGGTGCCCGTTTCGAAAAATATGGAACGCTTCACGAATTTGCGTGTCTCTGTATCGTTCCAGTTTTAGTATATGTGCTGCCGAAGCAAGCACTGTGGTATTCTTTTTAAATGCAGGGCCAAGCCCTTAGTGGAGAAACCACATTGTACAGTGATTAAGAGCACAGGCTGGGTAGTTACACAGATTGGGTTAATTGGTTAATTTATTTATTCTTTTTTTTTTAACGTTTGTTTACTTGAGAGAGAGAGAGACAGTGAGAGTGGGGAAAGGGCAGAGAGAGGAGAGGGAGACATAGAATCCGAAGCAGGCTCCAGGCTGTCAGCACAGAGCCTGATGTGGGGCTTGAACCCACAAACAGTGAGATCATGAGCCGAAGTTGGACACTTAACCAACTGAGCCACCCATGCACCCCAAATTTGGGTTAAATTAAAAGCTGTGTGACCCTGCACTGATGTTTAACTTTTCTGGGTCTCAGCCCACTACAGTGGTTATGACAGTCGAGTGAATAATTTAAATCTAAGCAAACTAGCAGAGTGTCTGGCTTACAGCAGACCCTCAAAGCGTTCAGAATGACTGAATCACAAGACTCTTACCAAACGTCAGCCCTCCTGGAGGTCTGGGAACAGTTTAGCCAAGCCCTGTACACTTAGTGAGTTTCCGGTACACTTGGGTGTGCAGGGTTTCCAGTTGGCAGAGAACAGACCCTCCCTTCACTAATGGGCCAGGTGATCGCTGGTGCCAGGCCTTTCTGATATGCTCATCGAAGGAGTGTTCTCCCTTCACAGAGTCACTGTCTGCAGGTTTGCCCGGCATGACCGAGGGTGTAGGAAAGTCAAGGCAGACCTCAGGGAATGGGGACAGAGAAAGGAAGTGCACCCCCAGTGTGGGCATAGCTCTGGGTTTCCTAGGCTTCCCTTCCCGCGGGTCCCCTCACCTACACCTCCATCAAGCCAGGCCTAGGAGGTTCAATAGCCTGTCTTCTGTCTGGACAAACCTTTGTTGTGTTTGTGGATGCGTCTTCTTGGGATTTACTCTGGGTTCTTAGTGTTACTCTCTTGCCCTGTTCACGGAGTGGTGATGGTAAACTACATCTGTAGAAAACTTTAAGGGTGTACTTATTTTTTATGTTGAATGACACAACATGTTGAGAATTTATAAAGATGAAACGTATGCGGTTTTTGTTTGAGGGTATAGTGGCCGTGCAGCTAGCATGGTGAATTTCTAATAGAACTTCTACTTCTCAGTACTTGTAAATACCCCTCCCAGACATTTCCCTGCTCACACATCAATGTCTTTCTTTTCTTCAAGGGACATGGCTTGCAGTGTGGCAGGCATAACTTCTGACGCTAATGTTCTGACTAATGAACTGAGGCTCATTGCACAGAGGTATGGTCATAAGTAGCGTAATTGATGGTATGTAAATTAGTCTCGATGTTTCTAAGGAGAATTCATGTTTGCAAAGATCAAAGTCTTTAAAAAAAATCTATTAATTGAACATCACAAAATTTTTAAAGCAAAGGTGTAAAAAGTTACGTGCTTTAAGGATATGAGGATGCTGTCCTGCTCTCCTCCCCGCTTCAGATTCCATGTGACTGTTAATGTCCTTGTGGCACAGATTTCTTTCCAGAGGGTATTTTGCTTAGAGGGCATCTTTGTTTTAGGGAAAACTGTTAACTTGCCAATTTCTTTACCCTAGGTACTTGTTACAGTATCAGGAGCCCATTCCTTGTGAGCAGCTGGTCACAGCACTGTGTGACATCAAACAAGCTTATACACAGTTTGGAGGTACTGAAATTTTTCAAAGTTGTATTCCAAAAAGTTAACCATTTTATGAGTAATGGCCTTTTTGAGATAGTAAAAAGAAATTGAAAGTGAAATAAAACCTTTTTCATAATACATCCCTGCTTCATGAACTAATTGGTTTTCACTATGTAGATTGTTATATGTTTTATTAATAGACCATTGGAAGGCTATAATGCCACTTTCAAATCTGGAAACAAATTGCTTTTTACGTAATAATGAAATTCAGCACTGGTCCTCTGTGTCTTTATTCCCTTTCTTGGCTGCGTCCAAGTCCTGGCAACAAAAGTGGAATTTTGGATGGAGCTTATCTGTGGTGTTCAGAACACAAAGCAGTTGATGAACGCCTTACTTCCCAGAGCAGGGCCTAGGCCCATTCCCTGGGCTCAGGTAGCAGCAGTGATACTGATCTAGATGCTCTTTGTTGGTGCTCTTCAAGGAAAACGTCCCTTTGGTGTGTCCTTGCTTTACATCGGCTGGGATAAGCACTATGGCTTTCAGCTCTACCAGAGTGACCCCAGTGGGAATTACGGAGGATGGAAAGCCACGTGCATTGGAAATAACAGTGCTGTGAGTATTTTTGTGTTGCTGTAAAGTCTAGCAGATGATCTAATAACCACCATAATTTTGAAGTAGCAGTGATATAATCTATTTTAAAATAGCTGTCACAACCTTAATATGATAGGAAAATACCTTCAATTTCTATTGGTAACGAAGTCACAGGTACTACTAATACTACGGGACTTATTGTCTACGTTTATAATGAAAGGAAATGGTAGTTTTCTTTCTTAAGTATATTTATTTATTTTGAGAGAGAGAGAGAGCACACATGGGGGAAGCACAGATAGGGAGGCGAGGAGAGAGAACCCCAAGTAGGGTCTGTGCTGTCAGCAAGGAGCCCGGCGTGGGGCTCCGTCTCAGATTGTGAGATCAAGACCCGAATCAAAATCGGGAATCAGACGCTTAACCAACTGAGCCACCCAGATGCCTGGAAATGCTCATTTTCAGTTAGAGGTTGTGAAAATAAGATGTAATTTTTTTCACATCCTGGTTCTCAGACCCTTTGAATTCTCTCACAAGTCCCTTGGAAGTCCAGGGAGTTCTGGTTAAAGACCCCGCTTCAGAGAGCATCAACAGCCCCTTCTCTTGTTCCAGGTTGGCCCTCCCTGCCTCTGAGGTTGTCTGTGTTGGTTATAATGCCCGTAATAGTTCAGCCGTTAGTATTCTGACCAATCCATATTCCTAAAAAATGCAAGAATTTATGGGGCGCCTGGGTGGCTCAGTCGGTTAAGCATCCAGCTTCGGCTCAGGTCATGATCTCACGGTTCGTGGGTTCGAGCCCCACGTCAGGCTCTGTGCTGACAGCTCAGAGCCTGGAGCCGCTTCAGATTCTGTGTCTCCCTCCCTCTCTGACTCTCCCCTGCTCATGCTGTCTCTATTTTGCTCTCAAAAATAAACTTTAAAAAAAATTTAAAGAAAATTTTTTGTTGATTCTCCTTTATGTTTTATAGGCAGCTGTGTCAATGTTAAAACAAGACTACAAAGAAGGAGAAATGACTTTGAAGTCAGCACTTGCTTTAGCTATCAAAGTCCTAAATAAGACCATGGATGTGAGTAAACTCTCTGCTGAAAAAGGTAATGGATGCCCACCCCTCTGATTGGTTCACTTGTGTGAGAGAAGCAATTGAGCGGGCCACCTTGTCAGAGTTCATTGAAGCCGCAACCTTGAATTGGGTGGCTTTATACCTTTGTCCTAGGTGAGGACACTAGGGCTTAGTGAAGTTAAGTGACTTGAGCAAGGTCGACACCGGTAAGTTGTGGGGCCTTAGTCCCACAGTACATTGTGAGCCTAAGGACTTGAGCCTGTATGTTCTCAGTGTTCATAGTTGGAGATCTGAGTTGTGCTACTCTTAGTTAATAATTGTCTTATCAGCTTCTTGATGATGGTATCTGTGTGTGTACATATGATAAAGAACATGCATGTGATTTTGTGCTACATATTTATCTTAAGCTTTATCCGAGGGAAGACATTTGCAGGAGTTGTGGTATCCTGTGCTCTTTTGAGTCTCCTGATCTCTCACGTGATGCCACGTTTGCAATTTTAAATACTTTATTCAGTTTAAATTATGTAATCATCTAAAACTGTTTCTAAATAATGTTTTTCAAAAACTATGGTAAATTAATGTGTAGATTCTGCTGAGTATAATTGAGCTCCTGCTGTTCCTTAGAATATGCAGTTTACTTGCAGACTGTCCCCTTTTTGTCTACTTCTGTGTAATTTCAAGGAGGTAGCACTCTATTTCCTCTGCTCAAAAAATGCCTTCTTTGGTATCAGTTTACTTTTCTTATCTGTGGTCATGGAAGCTGCATTTCATGTCTTAGTTTTGACATGAAACATGAGTGTGGTTGCTGGTTAGAGATTCTGGCTGCTCCTCCACAAGTTCCGTCTGGTTGTCACGCTAGGGGCAGGCCAGGGGGAGACACTTCAGTAAAGGTGTTGGTAGGAGCTTTGTAAGACGGAAGGTATTTTTTGCTGTCAGAGTAGCTGCGAATCGTGCGCAGCAAACAGCATGGAGAGTGGGGAGCCTCGGCTCCAGGGAAGAGCTGGGCCTGCTGAGTGTGTTTGCCGAGTGTACCCGCCTGTAACACAAGCGCGTGTGCTCACTTCTAGTGGAAATTGCCACCCTAACAAGAGAGAACGGGAAGACAGTCATCAGAGTCCTCAAACAGAAAGAGGTGGAGCAGTTGATCAAAAACCACGAAGAAGAAGAAGCGAAAGCTGAGCGCGAGAAGAAAGAAAAAGAACAGAAAGAAAAGGATAAATAGAAGGAAGGACCGTGGGTTTCGTCACTCACCTGGGGCTGTTTCAGTGTCGTGCTGCCCTTCCCACCCTGGGAAAGCTCTGACTCGCGCCGGCTTGTGTGCGGGAGACCAGGACGGCACCAGCTGTCTGTCCGCTTGAGTCTTGTATTGACGCCTACTCTTCATGGACGCCCCAACCCCTCCGCCCTTGTTTTGGGGAATAAAACTTGAAAAGGCTGGAAATGGTGAAGGAAGAAATTCTCTGTAGCAGTAAACGCGGAAGGGCCAGGGATTGTGAGTGGGGTGTACCGCGGTGGCTCGTGCAGGTGCTTCTAGTGAGATGCACACGTGACAGCCTGTAGAGTCCATAGGGGCAAGGAGGGACCGCGCACTCGGGGTTTCCTTAGCCGTCCCCTGCTGTTTGCAGAGCCTGCAGCCCGACTTCAGCAGAGTAGAACCGTCTGCTCTTGGCCTCCGACGGAGTAAGATCCAGTGATGCAAGAGTCACCTTCCTCCCTTGCAGTTGCCAGCCTGTGCTGTGATGGGTAGTCATCCTGGGCTTGCGCACTCACACAAGCATAAATAGTTAATGAAGTATGAAAGGCATAATTAAAGGAAACCCTGGGTTCCTACTGAGCAGCTTCAGAAAGCGCACCTGTGAAGCCCGTGTGTGTCCCGTTCAGACCTCGCTCCTGTGCCCCTGAGATACACGATGTTCAGTTCACCCTTCCTCTTATCTACGAGGTTTGCGCTCTGGCTTTTTGCCACTCCAGGTGCTCAGCAGGCCTGTCCGTCAGCCCTCCGTTCACAGAGGGGGCGCCAGGCTCCTGCTGGACCCTGCCTCCTCCCCGGGGGTGGGGCTGAGGAGGAGCCTGGGGCCAGGTTGGTGTGCACGCGTGAGAAGGGGACACCCAGGACCCTGCAGCAGGCAGGCTGTCCAAGCCGTATGGGAGGCTTGTGCAGGAGAAATTAAGGCCGCAGAGGAAAAGTGAAACCGAAGAGAACAGTTGAGATTTGACAGAAGGGATTCTCATTGCCGAGTTTTGCTGTCATTAATGATAAAGTCCTCTGACGGAAGAGCTATAGGGCAGTGCTGTGTAAAATGTCCGTGTGTGGACCGTGTCAGCACCACCTGGGAATTGCCTAGAAATGCCAAATCCTGGCATCCCATCCCAGGTCTACTGAGTAAAAATCTTAGAATAGAGCCCAGGAGTCAGTTTTAACCAACTGTGTGTGTTTCTGCGTGTACTAAAGTTTGAGAATCACTGGGAGAGCTTTTCTGTCTGCTGTGCCCAGGCTGTACTCCATATCCATGGAACCAGCCTCTGGGTGGGACCCTGATAGCAGTTCTTTACATACCCCATCCCCTGGGGCTTCTGCCGGGAATGAGAACCAGCGCACCGAGCCATTGCTTCCCCATCTCGCCTGTCGCCAATCAGATGTAGACTCAGCCTCATCTCTCCCAAGTGCTCTTAAGGATGTTAAGCCATATCAGGGTGTTCTGTGCATGCTAACCTCGTGTGCTAAGGTATTTTCTTCAACCCCCCCTTTGTGTGTGTGTGTGTGTGTGTGTGTGTGTGTTTTATAATGTTTATTATTTTGAAAGACAATATGAGTGGAGGAGGGGCAGAGAGGGAGACCGAGGATCCAAAGCAGACTCCACTGTCAGCAGAGAGCCCAATCCAGGGCTTGCACTCATGAACCATAAGATTATGACCTGAATAGAAACCAAGAGTTGGGCAAACTGACTGAGCCACCCAGGTGCCCCAACATGGTACATTTTCTTTTTTTATGTTTATTTATATTAGAGAGAGACCGAAACAGAGCATGAGAAGGAAAGGGGCAGAGAGAGGGAGACACAGAATCTGAAGCAGGCTCCAGGCTCTGAGCTGTCAGCACAGAGCCTGGCGCGGGCCTCAAACTCACGAACTGCGAAGTCATGACCTGAGCCGAAGTCGGCACTTAACCGACTGAGCCACCCAGGTGTCCCAACATGGTGCTTTTTAAGTCTAAATTTCCTTTTTTGTTTTTAGAGATCATGTGCGAGTGGGGGAGGAGCAGAGAGAGGAACAGAGAATCCCAAGCAGGCTCCGTGTGGTCAGCGCTGAGCCCGTTGTGGGGCTCCGTCCCATGAAACAGGAGAAGATGACCTGAGCTGAAATGGAATCGATGCCTGACCAACTGAACCCCCCAGGCGCCCATAGGTTTCCTTTTACTCTAATTTATATAGTTGGTTGCCATTATTCATAGTAGCTTTGTTCTAGAATTTCATTATGGGCACTGAGTTAGCAAGTAATGAACCGAGGCTCCTGAGGAAATCCCACGGTAGGTGCCTGTGAGTCTCTGGCCACAACACTGTCATCAACCAATCGATACAGAACTTTGTTTTACGTGTTTCTGTTTAAAGACCTCTTAATCCATATTGGTGACTCCTTTATCTTGAGCTCAGGGCCAGCAGCTGTAACACACTTAAATGCAGCTTGTCTAGTGCATTTCCTCTAAGGCATAACCCTTACGCTAGCCAGCGCTTCAGCACTCTGCGTAGGGGCATTTCAGAAAGCACACTTGCCAGCAGCACAAAGATGTGAAAAATGCGGCACAAAATAGAGCTAAAGAAGAATACTTAACGGTGTGAGAGCAGAGACTTGGAGGCAGAGTGGCTCCTCGTTTGGTCTCAGCTGGGAACGGGCACATCAGACCATTCAAATCATTGCATGTCCGCAGTGACTGCTGGGGGGGTTGGGGTCACCAGCAAGCGTGCAAATGCAGAATCTGATACGGATCAGCTTACGTCGTAAATCGACCCTTTCAGGCCTGTCGTGCACAGACCCAGCTAGGTGGCCTGCTGTGCGGACACAGACGCTTTGCGCTGCAGGGGCCCTGCTACCCCAGTCCCGTGCCGCCAGTTCCACAGCCGTGGGACTGGTCTGCCTCCATTTCCTTCCCGTCCCTCAGTTCTCAGGACAGCAGCCACGCTGCCCCTGCTCTGCTCAAAGTGCCACAGTGGCCACACTGGGGTCAGCCCCACTGCTGCCTTCTCCACCAGTGTGCCCTGCTCATGCTCTGGCTGTTTCTGAGACCACCCCAGGGCCTTTGTACTTGCCAGTCCCTCTGCCTTGAGAATACCCTTCCCTGGGAATGCCGCGTAGCCCGCTCCCTCCCTCGTGTTCGAGTGTCCTCTCTCGGGTCTTGGGCTGTGTTAGGGGCAGGAGCAGCCCCCCCACGCAGTCCTCCCTCACCCTGCTGAGTGTCCCCAAGCCCTGCTCACCGTCTGGCTCGACCACTCGCTGTCCGTCTGCCCCGCTGGAATGCTCACTTCCAGAGCAGGGGCTTCAGCAGCTATGTTTCAGTACCTGGAGCAGAAGTGGGCACATGTGAGGCTTCGAATAAGTATTGATGAATGAACGGTGGCCCCTGATAGGCTGGAGTTCAGTCCAGCACCCTAAAATACACCCCTTTTCCATCCAGCGCAGTAGAGCTCTGGGGTTTTCTGTGTTCTGACCACCCCTCCAACACTTCCTATAGTTGTGACCACTGCGGAGGCCGTAGGGGACGAGAGCCTAGCCTATTTTACCACTGTGTCCGGAGTAAGTTTTCAGAACTTTATCCTAACGACAGAAAAATCTCAACATATGCACCCTTTTGTCGAAGTAATTTCATGCTGGGGGAAAAGTAAAAGATGGGGGCAAGGTGGGGGCCGCCCTTACTGATTTTTCCCTGCATCAAGGATCTCACCCAGCCCCCTCTCTCCCTCTGCTCTGCCATATTTTTAGCTTTGGCCTTAGGACTTTCTGGTTTCCAGCGCGTTGCCTGATGCATCCCGAATGTAGCATAGCAACCCTCACCTGAACATGGGCTCTCTCTCACGGGCACGACCAATGCAGGGCATCTTGATAGGAATAAGTAGAAAACCAGTGAGCTAAAGGTTTAAAATAATTGAGTTTATCCCATTTGGGTCAGTTACAAATCATGTTTTTAAAAATAAATCGTGAGGGAAAATGTGTCCTCTCTATAAGTTGACTTCTGGTGTTTTTCTTAATCAGAAAATAAGCGAGACTCAAAGTTCTGAAGTCTAGCACTTTGAAAGCTCCATGAAAGTATTTGTTTTAGCAGTGCAAAAATATTCCACATTGTGAAATAAATAGGAAAGTAGGTTCATTTCTGTTCCTATTTACCATGTTCCTGGTAATTTTAGGTGATGGCGATTTGTGGCTGAGTAAGACATGTTCTCGGTTGTTAATGTGCAGTTTGGAGGCCAGGCAGGGCTGTAATCAAGCACTTGCTAATGTGGACACGTGCTCGACCCCCGGTGGCCATGAACTGTGGTGAGGCCGTGAAGGCCTGGCAGGGGACAGCTTCCCATATTTATGGAAAGCGTAGCTGAGCAGAGCTAGAGCAGAGCTGGTCAGGGGAAGATGATTAATGACCAGAGATGAGGCTAGAAGTGTATACTAAAGAGACCAGACAGCTTTGCAAATCCTGCCAGAGGCTGTGAGGTTTTTGAGTCACTGAAGGACAGGTTACACCCTAACTCGAGTCCAGGAGCTGGATTAGGAGGGAAGAGACAGGAGGGAGACCAGCTGGGAGGCTTCAGAAATGGGGGGAAGGATGAGGGTCTCAATGGAAAGGGGGACAGAGGAGGAGAAGCCCCCCTGTAATGAGGGATGGGAGAGGAGGAGGAGCCCGACCAGGCCTCGGACTCCAGGAAGTAGTTACACTCTGAGCTGAAAAGGCCTCGAGAACTCGGTGACTGCCCCTAACCTTGCTGACATCTTTGTCGTTGCCTCCGCCTGGGACCGCATGGAGGCTGGTAGAGAAGAGCCCCGGGCAACGCGAGCACCCACGTCAGCTTTGCGCCCTTTCTCTTCCAGTTATTCTTCCTTTGTTTTCTTCCAAGCCTTGCCTGACTCCGTGTCCAGTTTCCTGTCCCGGCACTTAGAAGACTGGTTCATGAGCTCTGTGCAGGGGAGCTCCTCCACGTTACGGTGCCTTCTCATTTTAGCGTTTACAGTTTTGTTTTTAATGCTGATAACAAAAGTTTTTTGTGTTTATGTAGGCAAAGCTCCTAATCATTTATATTTCTCGTTAGTATGATACACATAAAGATATTCCCCACCCCAAAGCACATAACATTCTTTACAAAAACACTAATTCAAAGGAATACATGCACCCCAATGTTTACAGTAGCGCTATTGATAACAGCCAATTAGGGAAGCAGCCCAAATGTCCATCGACTGATGAATGGATAAAGAAGATGTGTTACGTATATACAATGGAATATACTGTGTGATGAAAAAGAATGAAATCTTGCCATTTGCAACAGCATGGATGGAACTAAGTGAAATAAATCTGTCAGAGAAAGACAAATACCATATAATCTCACTTTTGGGGAAAATTGAAAAAACAAAACAAATGAGCAAAAAGAGAAACCAAGAAACAGACTCTTCACTACAGAGAACACAATGATGGTCACCAGAACTTGGGGGGGTGGGGGAAGGGACAGGTGAAATAGGTGAAGGGGATTAAGAGTATACTTACCTTGGGGCGCCTGGGTGGCTTAGTCGGTTAAGCGTCTGACTTTCGCTTAGGTCATGATCTCGCGGTTCGTGGGTTCGAGCCCCGCGTCGGGCTCTGTGCTGACTGCCAGCTCGGAGCCTGGAGCCTGTTTCAGTCTGTGACTCCCTCTCTGACCCTTCCCTGCTCACGCTGTCTCTCTCTCTCTCTCCTAGGGGAAAAAAAAAAAAAGTATACTTACCTTGATGCACACTGAGTATATACAACTGTTGAATCACTATATTGTATACCCGAAACCAAGAAAACACTGTATATTAACTATACTGGGATTTTAAAATTTAGTATATATACATTCTTCTGGTAAATTTGTGGCTTTATCACCTTTATCATAATTTGAAAAATATAATTGGCATCTTTTTAAAAGTCAGTATTTAGGGGTACCTGGGTGTGGATGGCTCAGTTGGTTGAGCATCTGTTCTTGAGTTTGGCTCAGGTCATGATCTCATGGTTTGTGGGATTGAGCCCTGTGTCAGGCTCTGCGCTGACAGCATGGAGCCTCCTCTTGGGATTCTCTCTCTCTCTCTCTCTCTCTCTCTCTCTCTCAACCCCCACTTGTGCTCTCTTTCCAGATAAATAAATGAGTAAATAAATAAGTCACTATTTAAATTAATCTTTATTTCTTTAATTAAATTTGATTCAATCTGTAATTAAATTCAGCAACTTTAATTCTCTTGTTCAGACTAGTTTTCTTGAATTAATTCAGAATACTTACCTTTCACAAATTTATAGGAACGCTAATAAATAATAAGTACCTGGGGCGCCTGGGTGGCTTAGTCGGTTAAGCGTCCGACTTTCGCTTGGGTCATGATCTCGCAGTTCGTGGGTTCGCGCCCCGCGTCGGGCTCTGTGCTGACTGCCAGCTCAGAGCCTGGAGCCTGTTTCAGTCTGTGACTCCCTCTCTCTCTGACCTTCCCCTGCTCACGCTGTCTCACTCTCTCTCCTAGAAATAAATAAAACATTAAAAAAATAAATAAATAAATAAATAAATAAATAAATAAATAATAAGTACCTAGGCTTTTGAGATGTAATTGTTATATTCATCTGAAGTGCTCACTGCAGTGGGCTTACAGAGCCGTGCAGCCGTGCAGCCAACATTGGTCAGTTTGAGAACACTTTCATGAACCCAAAGAGAAACCCCACACCATTTTGCGGTCACCCCAAGTCCTCCAGCCCCAGGCAGCCACCAGTCTGCGTTCTGTGTGTGCAGATCTGCCTGTTCTGGACGTTTCACATAACGCAACCCTATAAGCTGGTGTGCGGTCTTCTGGCGTTTTCCCCGTGGTGTAAAACTGTCCAGGTTCACCCGTGCTGCAGCGAATGTTGGAAATTCACAGCTTACTAGACAGACAAGAGAAATACTAGTGGGAGGGAGTCCATGTTTGCTGTTGCCAAATAACGTCCCTCATGTGATTACACTGCATTTTGTTCATTCGCCGGTTGGTGGACGTTGGGCTTGCCTCCATCTGGGGGCTGTTGTGAACAGTGCTGCTGTGAATACTCATGTACAAGTTTTGTGTGGATTTATGCTTTCATTTTTCTTGGGTATGTACCTAAGTGGAATTGCTGGGTCATATCTTGGTTTATTTTTAATCCATCTTTGTACCAGACATTCATATTAGTGACTCAGATTTTAAAAGGAGTCTGCCTTTCCCTATTTTCTCCTAAAAGAGCCCCATATAAATAGAAACTGGATTGACTCTTGAGTGAACGTATGTGAATTTGTTAGGTACCGTTGAAGTAGTTCTCACAGTTGGAGGGGACTATTGATTCCTTTCATGTTGGCAGGAAGAATTTCTTCTCTAAGTTCCTTTATACTCAACACTAGGAAAGGCCAAGCCTTTGATTCTATACCCAAGAGCCTTATGTAATAACATTCTCTGAAAAATTCTGAATCATACAAAATGACAGAATCCAAGGTAAATGGGCTTCTGAATCCTGAGCAATCTAATGACTTTCTTTTCTGATTAAAATATGCTCACTTTGGAAAATACACAACATATTAAATAGAAGTCACCCATATGATCTTGCTTAGAGTTAGCCAATGTTAACTGTCTCACTGGCCCATTTTAGATCCTGAATAAGTGTACTGGTGGGCTGTGGCAAATTACAGGCCCTCTATTTAAAAACAGTATCAAAGAGAAATTAAAATATGTTTTTTTTTCCCTTCTCCTTGGTCTTTGAAAGTGTTCTGAAGTCTTAGAAAACCCTTTCTGTATACAACAGCACAAACTGTCATTTGTGGAGTAAACAGTACGTGTCGGTTACCTTATATTTGCTAATTCTCACAATAACCTTGTAAAACATTTATTATAAGTACATCACTCAGTCATGGAGGGTCCCCGATGCGTTTGGTGACGGCGGGGCAGTCTTTCTGAGACTGAGAAAGTAGCTGAGAAACCCAACACTCAGCAAAGGTGAGTGACTTGTGCCCAGTCACACAGTCCCAGTGCCCGCAGGCTGTTCCCGTCATCCAGGCCTGGGCTTCCACGGGGCCTCCCACACCTGTCCCCCTTCACTGCTAGAATGACCTTCACGTGTCAGTCAGAGCACAGAGCACATGCCCTGACCCTTTCACTGGTTTCCCATCAGAGAACATCACAGATTTATGGGGGTGTGAATGAAGCTCAAGCTTTGCAGCCCTTCACTCATGTGGCCCCTTCCAAGGCTCGGGAAAGGACCCTCACAATGTGTTCTCATGCTGACCTGCTTCTTGTGAATTTTGCAAAAGTGAGATCTTTTAACTGCGATCGATAAGTGCCACTGTCTATTTCCACACCAACTTCCCCTCCTTTTGGAAGTCTTTGCAGTGGTCAGGCCACAATGAGGTCTATTTATTCTCACTTTTGTTAATCCTCCCAGTGTAGAAATGGCTTCCAGAGCATTTCCTTCCCACCACTGTGCCAGGCTACCCAGCATCATGACGGGAAGGTGTCGTCTCCTGAGCAGCGTCTTCTGTGATGTCCGTCATTGGAAGCATGTGGACAGTGGGAGAGAAACAAGGCTGGACAGCTATGGAGTCAGAATCTAGTCTATGGCAAACTCTTCCAGTGTTCAGATGTGCAGGATTATAGTTCTCAATGCCAAACAGAAGAAAAATGATGATACAGGTGCGTCAGTTCATCAAACCCCATAGTTTTCTAGACATGGCAATATTTGTCTCTACTTTTTAAAGATGTGTAGTTTGTTGAGTCTTTTAAAATTCTAATTAAATATCCAATTTCACACCCAGTTTTGTATTTATATTGTTGTATTCTTTGCTTTAAGGAGACTTCCACCCAAATAATATGATAATATTCAGTACAAACCTGGGTCACCACTGCTCTCTATTGTCCCAAGAAGGAAATCCATTCTCTTCATTCCGACCTCTCCTCACTCCCCCATCTTGACGACTCATCTCTGTCCTGCCCTCACACCAGCTCTCTTGTACCTTAGAGCCTCACCCAAGCTACCCCTTTGTGTGGAATGCCCCCCGCCCACACACACACCTGGCATGACTGATGTTTTCTCTGTCTCCTAGCTCAGACCATCTCCCCAGAACCCCCACCCCAATCCCACTTTCTGTTTATTTCCTCAAGAATTCTTAGCAAATTCTGAAATTATTTTATTTTCTGCCTTCCTCCCCTAGGCAGTAAGTTCCCTGAAAACAGAGATGTATCTGTCTTGCTCACTACATCGTCCCAAGAACTGAGCATATGGTTGATTCTCAAATATCTGTTGAATGAATAGCTAGGAAGTGACAGAGCAAGAATCCAAACTCATGTTTATTTGATATCAAAAAACAAAGGCTGTGCACTTCCCAATACTCCGCCATTTTCTGTGTCTCCAATCTGTCATCCCAGAGCATCGCGGGGATCAGATGTGCATTAGAAGCACAACAAGCAAGTTCAACTCTGGACACCAGTGACTGGGAAGATCATATGTAATAAAGGATCAAAATTTCCTTTGGCATGCAGGTGGCTTCAGGTATTCTTTAGTTTTCTTTTTTTTTAAAATTTTTTAAATGTTTATTTATTTTTGAGAGAGAGACAGACAGCATGTGAGCAAGTAGGGGAGGGGCAGAGAAAGAGACACAGAATCTGAAGCAGGCTCCAGGCGCTGAGCTGTCAGCACAGAGCCTGATGCGGGGCTCGAACTCACTAACTGTGAGATCATGACCTGAGCTGAAGTTGGGCACTTAACCGACTCAGCCACCCAAGTGCCCCAAGTATGCTTTAGTTTTCAAAAAGTTGAAAACACCTAAAATTAGTCAGGCGTCTTCTAGAAGAATAAGAATAAGGAAAAATTGCATCTCAGGTGAGACAGCTGTGGAACTAGAAGTTACCAAATGATAACTGATTTTCAGAGACTTGGATCAGGTGGCTTAGAATTAGGTTAAAGATAATCAATTCTCGGGGCGCCTGGGTGGCTTAGTCGGTTAAGCGTCCGACTTTCGCTTAGGTCATGATCTCGCGGTTTGTGGGTTCGAGCCCCGCGTCGGGCTCTGTGCTGACTGCCAGCTCAGAGCCTGGAGCCTGTTTCAGTCTGTGACTCCCTCTCTCTCTGACCCTCCCCTGCTCACGTTGTCTCTCTCTCTCTCTCTCTCTCTCTCTCTCTCTCTCTCCTAGAAATAAATAAAATATTTAAAAAAAAAAAAAGATAATCAATTCTCTGGGACAATCAATGTCATATATTACTCTAACCTTCACAGGGAGCTTTTTGTATCGCTGAAAGATGCTCCTCTGGTCTTGCTTCTTATCCATATAAAAAACTTGACATCAATTGGCATCGTCCAGGAAATGAACTAGATGAGCAAGTCCACCCTTGCTAAATAAATATTAGAGCAGATCCCCAAACATACTATAGAAACTGCTCCATTTTGGTTTCATTTTATCCTCACTTCCCTAAAAGCATGATATGATAGTTTGCAAATTACAAATGAAAGTGAAATCTATTTAATTTTGTTTTTTAAAATATTTTTAAAAATCTTTATTTATTTTTGAGAGAGCGACAGAGTGTGAGTGGGGGAGGGACAGAGAAAGTGGGAGATATAGAATCCAAAGCAGGCCCAGGGCTCCCAACTGTCAGTACAGAGCCTGAGTGGGGCTCGAATCTGCAAACCGCAAGATGATGACCTGAGCCAAAGTTGGACATTTCACTGACTGAGCCACCCAGATGCCCCAAAATCTATATAATTTTGAATATTTTGTGTGCTTTTGAGTTTCAGAATTTCATATCCCTTGATTGGAGTGGGAATAATTTGGGAACAATTAAATTGGCAATCATTAAATTAAATTCTAAGACTGCAGTTTTCTTGCTTGGTGTTGTAGCCACAAATTTCTGGAGCATTTGTGGTCTATACCTGCAGTATAATTTGTCCTTTGAACTTATTTTTGATATATGTAGCATTGTCTATAAATATCTCTCAGTTCCAGAATAGAAAGTGAGTGACATACAGGTTGTATGTTTAGTAATACTTAATAGTATTTAGTGTCTTGCAGATATTAAAATGGGGGCATAGGGACACGTGGATGGCTCAGTCCGATTGAGCATCTGACTCTTGATTTTGGCTCAGGTCATGATTTCACAGTTCATGGGTTTGAGCCCCACGTCGGCCTCTGCACTGATGGGAGCCTGCTTGAGAGTCTCTCTCTCTCTCTCTCTCTCTCTCTCTCTCTCTCTCTCTCCCCCCCCCCCTTTATCTCTGCTCCTCCCCCACTTGTGCTCTCTCTCAAAAATAAATAAAAATTAAATATAGACATTGTCCTAAAAAATAAAAATAAAATAGGGGCATAAATTTATTTATTTTATAAAATTATATATAAATTAATATATATTTATAAATTTATTTATTTTTACTTTATAAATGTATACTAGTATGCCACCTATGAAGAACAGATCACTTAATGTAATAAATATTTATATATAATGGGTTGTGCTTATTTAGTATACAAATGTTGAACTTTAGCATATTTAAGTAATTGCAAATCTGTTGAAGAAATTTATCTACAGAAATCCATATTTGTCTTTTTTCACTACAGAAATTTTTACTTTTTAACAACTTTATTGAGATAGCATTGACATATAAAAATAGTATCTACGGCACACAAGTTGATGTTTAATAAATGTATACATTGTGAAATGATCACCATGATGAAGCTAAGTAACCTATCTGGAACCTCTACATGGTTACCATTGTGTATGTGTGTGTGTGTTGAGAAGATTTAATTAAGATCTATCCTTTTGTATTTTTTTTTTCTTTAAGTTTTTTAAATGTTTATTTATTTCTGAGAGACAGAGACAGAGCACAAGTGGGTATGGGCAGAGAGAGAGAAGGAGACACAATTTGAAACAGGCTCCAGGCTCCAAGCTGTCAGCACAGAGCCCGACGCAGGACTCAAACTTATGAGCTGTGAGATCATGACCTGAGCTGAAGTCTGACGCTCAACTGACTGAGCCACCCAGGCACTCCTTGTTCATATTTGTTTTAAAAGAAATTCTTTCGGGGCGCCTGGGTGGCTTAGTCGGTTAGGCGTCCGACTTTCGCTTAGGTCATGATCTCGCGGTTCGTGGGTTCGCGCCCCGCGTCGGGCTCTGTGCTGACTGCCAGCTCGGAGCCTGGAGCCTGTTTCAGAGTCTGTGTCTCCCTCTCTCTCTGACCCTCCGCTGCTCACGCTGTTTCTCTCTCTCCTAGAAATAAATAAAAATATTAAAAAAAAAAAAAAAAAAAAAAAAAAAAAGAAATTCTTTCATGATGTGATTCATCACTCCCACATGTAAAAGCTCTGACATTTAGGGGGCATGGGTAATTGTACTGCACTTTCTTCAGGTGGAAAACAGTATTTTTATTTGTAACAAGAGCTGATATATATATATATACATATACATATAAATGTACCCTGGAAAAATATCAGCTCTTATTACAAATAAAATATATATATATACTATTATTAAAGTCTATTGAGACAGCTCAGTTATATATATGGCTTATATTTTTGTGATATGTGATTTTATAGACTCCTATTCAGCTATTACAATCTAATAAAAATATGGCCAATTGCTTTTCTTTCTTAAAGCTCTGTACATTAAAATATGTCTGCCCTTTACCACTTTCATTACAGCCACTGAAATAGCCCCTGAAAAGGAACTTCTATTTTTATATCATTTCTTTTGAAGGACTGAATATTAATACCCTAACAATACTTGCTTTTTTGGCTTTAATCTGTGAAAACATTTAATTTCAGCAGTAAAATTGACAGCATCCATTTTTATCTTTAATTAACTTTTCAGTTTGGCTTTCATCTTAAAGGCTCACAGCAGAATTTATCACCAAACTACAATGGAAATGCTGAATGGGAGATTCAGAGAATCTGCCTGGCTCTGCATTTAGCTCACTTGACCCCGTTATAAGAAAGGAAGCCAACGACAACACCGGTGTGCAAGACGACTCATCGGGTCACTCCACTCGCAGACGACAATGCTTATCTGACTCCTGATTCCCTTCCCAGGTGCTCTCTTTTCCCCTGCGAATCACTAACTGCCCTTTGCTGAAGGGTTTTGTGAGTGCAAACGCACGTCAGAGAACAATTGTCCCATAAAGGGTAATGGCTGCCAGTCACTGAACACTTGGGCCAGTGGCTGAGCCCCTACAGGCTTTCTCTTCTGCCTCCAGGTTTTAAGTCATGACTTAAGATCAGGGGTGGGGCCCAGAAAGAAATTTCATTTAGTATGGTTGTCTCTGAAGGCAGGTCGCCTGGGTCTGAGTTCCTGCTCTGAGATCTTGGGCAAACTACCCAACATTCATTTATTAATCCAGTAACATCTTGAGCATCTATGTATGCACGGGGGGCACACTGTGGAACACCACAGACACAGCTGCTGCTCTTCGGGAGCTAATTTCTACCGGAGGAATCCATACTGAAGGGTGTGTGATTACAAACTGTGCCATGTGCTGAGGGGACGTGTAGAGAGTAACAGGCAGAGGGAGTGGAGGACCCAGCGCACATAGGCTGCTTTTGTCTCTCAAGTGGTGACAGTTCCGCTCACTCTCAGAGGAGTAGGAATTAGGCAGAGCTGGGGGGTGGGGGGGTAGAGAGAGAAAATGCAGGCAAAGGGAGAAGTTATGGGAAGGGCCTTGGGGGTACACTGCTGGGTGGTTCCTGCAAGGGGGAGGGGTGTGTTGTGGAGCTGGTGAGGGCAGTGGGGGGTACTTGGGGACCCTGGCATGGATTTGGGCTTTGGCTTCTGTGTTCTGAGAAATCACTCAGGCTGCCATCTACAGAATGTGCTAGAGTGCAGGGCAGCAGTGTCAGCTGGAGGTCAAGCATGGACATTACCACAGTAGTAGGAGGGAGGACATGATTCAAGGTGTAGCCAAGGTGAGCAACACAGAAAGGGGGTTAGACGTGCTGAGTGAAGCAGGCCAGGGAGCCAAGGATGCCGTCCAGGTTTTTAGCCTGAGTAATTAGTTGGATGGTGGTGCCACTGACTAAGATAGGAAGGCGAAGAAGAGACAGTGGTTTGGGGCATACGAAGTGATGTGTCCAAGTGACAGTGTCGTCACGTACCCAGCGGGACACACTGGAGCTCGGTAGTGAGATCAGCACCTGTGCATCCGTGGTTGGAAGACATCCACCTGCAGAAGATCACAGAGCGTGGGGGGCGCACAAGAAGATCGGTCCCGTGTTTGAGCCTGTGCAGTTCCCAGCATGCAGTGGGGGGGGGGCCTGCGAGGACTGAGGAGAGGGCAGAACAAGGGTAAGAGAAACTCGGCTCTTGTCGTCCTGCTTGAGAGTAAGTGGGCAAGTACATTTAAAAAGTGCTTTGATTATTACATTTTCCTGCTGCCTGGCGAGGTTAATAGGGCAATTATTAAATTCCACATTCTATAGCAAGGCACCGGCTGGCTAGTGCATATTGTAACGGTGAATAAACGTACATTCTAGGCCCGGGAGTACATTACCTAGTAGGGGGCAGAGATTTATGGAGAAATACAGAAGATGGGAAGTAGGAAGTGCTGTCAGAGAATAAAAGTGAAGTGTCTGGGACTTGACAGAGGGGGTGGCGGTGGCTGTGGCTGTGTTTGGGGACCCCGCTGTGCTTCAGGGAGGTGGGTCTGGAAGAAAGGGCAGGTGTGGATGTTCAGAGAAGGGGAGGAGACGGACGAAGGCAGGGAAGTGTACTAAAATTCCCACACTCATCAGAGGGAGTGTGTCTGGAAAGCAGGTGTGTTGTGAAGACTGTGCGGCAGGCCCTTTGGTCGAAACTCAGAAAGCTGGCGGACAGATGCCGCTTCGGGGGACGTAGTGGCTGTGGTATTCCTGCCCTTTGTCAGCCGCGTCTCCTAGCAGTGTGAGGACGCCTGCCATCGGGTCAGGCGCAGCCACCGTGTCCAGCAACTGGGAATAATTGGCATATCCTTCTAGAAAAAGCCATCCAAAATGCATGTTTTATATTCCATAATTATTTGCTTGGATTCTAAAGTGCCCAACAAATTACTTTGCCTTTCACAACTAGTAGTCCTTTTCACAGATGATGTAAATAACCATGGTTCCTGTGGTTATTGAGAGAACACCCCAGAGGTCCAGGGGTTGCAATTATGCTTGCTGCGGCTGAGCTAACAACCTTTTAATTCAGGTTTTTCCACTGACAGGTTCTGTGACCTCCAGCAGTTATTCAACCACTCTGTTTCAAGTCCCCCAGCTGTAAAAGTGGAATAACACTTGACTTTCTCAAACACTGTTAGAATGAATTGCATAAGTGTCTGTATGCCCCATATATTGTTCAGAGCAAAAGAGAAATTTGCAGTGAAGGGACGACAACTTCCTTCCTGTGCAGGAGTGTAATTAATGACTAATCTGCTTATCATCTTACGGATTCCTTTTCTATGGCCCCTTTGGCTTCAGCAGAATAGCTTCATTGGATACGGTTTCCATGTTCCTGGCTGTACTTAGGCGTAGGAAAAAAGTCCTACCTAAATTTTATCATTTGCATTCTTCACAACCAGGTTTTTAAACAGACTTGCTGAGTCTGGAGCTTGGTGTCAAATTCCTGCTCACAAGGACTGTTAGAGGTGTCAGCTCCATAAAGCTTTCTGTGAAAAATCAGTGAAACGCTCTGCCACTGAAGTTTAAAGTTAATTTGCCTGAATCTCTTCAGCCAAATGAAGCTTTCTAATCAATTATGAACAGAGAGGATAAAACCTAGGGTCTGCAGAGATTGGAGACCGTCCTCCAGCCATCAGCCCCGATCACTGCCCAAGTGGCTTCGTGTCTGGTGGATGGAGCCACTAATCTTTATTAGTGGGGTGGGCAGCGGTTATAGATGTTCACTCCTGGCCGCACAGTGGGGGGGGGGGGGACACTGCTTACAGATGTTCACTGCTGGCCACCTGGGGGGGCATTGGTTACAGATGTTCACTCAGGCCACACGGTGGGGGGGGGGAGTGGTTACAGACCTTCACTCCTGGCCACCCCGGGGCGGGGGTGTTACTGGTTACAGACCTTCACTGCTGGCCACACTGGGGTGAGGGTGGTGGGCACAGCCTGTGCTGAGGAGCTGCGCTTCATTCTGGGGGACGCCTGAAGGAGGGTCTGGGCTGGGCCCTCTGGTCCCCCTGCCTCGCTTCAGGGACAACAGAGTAGCAGGGATCGAGCCCCACCCCCACCCCGGGTCATCGTGCTTCAGCTACGCGCTCTGTTCTGGGGGATTTCTCGTCAGCAACTTTGTCCTGTCCCCTGGGCGCAGTCTGCCCGTCTGCTTTTCCCCGGTGCTGAGCACGACGCAGACGTTAATTAATGGTGGTGAGCACAGGGAGGAAGGGGTCTGCCTGGGTCGCCGGAGGCCACACGACGGGCTGGTCGACCAGCTGCACTAGCCTCTGGTCTTCGGTTTCCTGGGGCTGGGCGCCGGACTCTCTCCGAGGGCTTTCAGGCCCGGGGGCGGGGCCGTCCCGGGGCGGGGCCATCGCAGGGCGGGGCCGTCCCGGGGCGGGGCCATCGCGGGGCGGGGCCAGGGGCGGAAAAGGCGGAACTCTAGCGCTACGCTGAGCGAGGCCAAAGGCGGGGCCAGAGGCGGGCCCGGGAGGAGCGAGGCGGGATTCCGAGCAGAAGGGGCGGGGCCAGGATGAGGGGGCGGGGCCGGGCGCGCGAGCCTTCTCACGCGCGGCGAGCCCGCTGGAATCCCTCTCGCTGAGGTGGCCTCGCGGGCCGGGGTCTGCGGAGCCGAGCAGCCCTCCCTCAGCGCCGTCTGCTCTCCCCTGGCGCCCGCCCACCTCCCAGCTCCGACCCTCTGGAGCCTGCGGCCCTCTCCCGCGCGGCCGTGGTGAGGCGGCTGCGTGCGTTCCCGCGCGGGTCCCGGCGATGTCGGCGCGGGGGTCCGCGCCCGCCGTGCTCGGCCTCGGGTCCTGCCCGCTCCGCCTCCTCCTCCTGCTTCAGTGGGTCGCGGGGCGCTGGGGCTCGGCCGGCGCCGGGGTCGACGCGCCTGGAGGTGAGCCTGGGCGGCGGGAGGGCGGCCTTCAGAGCGCGGTCCGGGGGGCGGCCGGGCCCGCGGGGTCGCGGGGAGCGCGGCGGCCGGGGTCCGGGGAGCAGGGAGCGGGGCGGGGATCGCGGGGCGGCCGGGGTCTGGAGGCCGGGAGGCGCGGGGGGCGGGGGTCGCGGGGCAGCTCGGGCGGGAAACCCGTGCCGCGGAGTGCGGCTATTGTTTCTCCCGGGCGCGTGAGTGAAGTTTCAGTTTAAATGGCCAGAGCGTTCGTTTACATGCCGAGAAGGCCACTCTGGGTTTTGTCCCCCGACCTGCATCACTGCGTTCTGCGGGGTGCATAGCGTGCACCCCGAGACGACTTTCCCAGGGGCGGCGGCGGTGTCACCCAGCGGGGCTCCCCGCGTGGTCGCGTCGCCCACAGGCCGCTCCGCGGTGAGCACCCGGGACTGAGACTCGGTCTCCCCCGCCGCCCGCCTCCCGGCCGCGCCGCACGAGGTTGGCAGGCGATCGTCGTGGAGGCTGGGCGGCCGGCCCCTCGGCGCCCAGCTTAGCGCCTCGGAGCGGGGCTTGCCCCGGCGGCCTGCGTGGTAACACGTTTCGGACAGGCGAGAAACAACACAAGAAAACACGTAGTGATTCTTCAGGCCAGGTGCTTGAGACAGTTTCGGAGTCCTCTCCGTTACCTTGAAGAAAACTACGACCGTTTATGGAGCACGTGTGACGTGACCTAAGCGCAGGAAAGGAAGCCGACAGTCGCATCAGTGTGTCAGTTTTTATGAGGTAGCGTCCCAGCGGGGACATTATTTGGGTGTAGGACGAATCGTCTCTTACGCTTTTTAAACATCGATTTCTGATTCTAGGAAGTAATAATCTTGAAGAGTAGAATTATTTATTGCAGGACGTACTGCTTAACGAGGCTGAAGAGAAATAACGTGGAGGTGACTTAAACATTTAAAGAAAACCCTGTGTCCGGGCGCCTGGGCGTCAGTGGGCGCGGCGTCGGGCCGCGTTCACTTCCGGTCGCCGCCTCGCGTGTGTGGACGCGGGCGCTGCGCGGGCGGTGCGGGCCCGCCTGCGAGTCTCTCTGCCCCTCCTCTGCTCGCACAGGCTCTCTCTCAAATAAATAAGTAAACATTTAAAAAATACAGAAAATCCTGTGCTGAGGGTGTTCAACAGAAGGAAAGGAACGTGGTTTTTGGAGCCAGACAAACCGGGTTCAGACTATGACTCTGGTGTATTATCTTTACTTGGGCAAGTTTGTTTTGGTTGACTTCCTCTGCAAAAATGGGAAAATCGCTTACCTCTGAGTCATCTTCAGAATTAAGTAATATGTGACTGTGCCTGACAGTTCTGGAAAATGGTGGTTCCCTGCATCTTTTGGTGAAAATGTTTTTTAAGAGTTTTTAATGTTTATTTATTCTTGAGAAGACAGAGCACGGGCAGGGGAGGGGCAGAGAGAGAGAGGGAGACACAGAATCCCAAGCAGCTCCAGGCTCCGAGCTGTCAGCACAGAGCCCGACGCGGGGCTGGAACTCAGGAACCCTGAGATCATGACCTGAGCCGAAGCCAGTCGCTTAACCCACTGAGCCCCCCAGACGCCCCTTATCTATTTTCATGTAAAACATTGTAGCCAAGCATTAGATAGTGTTAGTAGCTGTACCTGCATGGTGATTGTGTTATATTCAAACAACCAGGGCTGGTTAAGTCCTCCTTTCTGCCCCCACTTTACTTAGCAAATATCTGTCTGTCTGAAAATAGCTTTCAAGCTGTATTACTTTTCCCTTTGTCCCACATGAGCTCCTTAAGAACTTGGATCTTTCTTTTTCAATTTTAATTCCAGTATAATTAACATACCATACTGTATTAGTTTCAGACGTACAATATAGTGATTCAAGAATCATGTACGTTACTCGGTGCTCATCATGAGTAAACCCTTAATCCCCTTCACTGATTTCACCTGTCCCCCCACCTCCCTCTGGTAACCATTAGTTTGTTCTCTGTAGTTGAGAGTGAGAACGGGGATCTTATCCTGTTTATCTTTGTATCTCTAAGAGCTGGCTTATTGTAGAAGTCCCATAAATGCTTGTGGATGAATAAACAGAGCAGTAATCTCTCTCTGGGTATTAGTTTACTCATGTGTAAAATGAGGGGTCATTAATTGCTCCCCAGCACCAGTTCTGACATTTCAGGATTCTGTGTGCTCTTAGTAAGCGATCGTTTGTAGAACAATGTGATATTAAATGGATGATGGAATTGCACCCTTGCTCCTAAATGTTGATAGGATTTGTGTGTAACTGCCTTTGAATGTGGGGAGGCAGAAAGTACTATCTGGAGACCTGTCACTAATTTGCTGTTTCCTTGGGCATATAGCTTGACCTTGCTGTTTTTAATTTCTCCCTCTTTAAAATGAGAGGGTGGTGGTAGATGTTTATGACCTTTCAGCCGTAAGTACTTTTATAATTACATTTTGTTGTTTTTATATTTATCTTAGAGTTTTAATAGTCACTTTTTCTGATGGTTTTATGCGAGCCAGTTCTCAGGGAAACAAAATGTCTTCTCTGCCAGCAACCATACTTACATGGGTAATGGAAGACTACAGAGTTTGAAAGTGGCTCAAGAGGGAATTTTGTGTGTTTTAAAGAGTAATTAGTGGGGCACCTGGCTGGCTCAGTCAGAAGAGCATGCAACTCTTGATCTCAAGTCATGAGTCATGAGTTCAAGTCCAACATTTTGGGACTTTTAGTATATTTTATATACTAAAAATATAAAACTTAAAAAAAATAATTATGTATTAAGATAATACAAGCCTTTTAAAGTGACCTGACCATGATTGGAACAGTGATTTATGAAAAATAGTCACTAGTTATATTTCTTAGCTGTGTGACATTTTAAATGGTTGGAACTTTATTTATTTTTAGTGTATATGGTAACTGAGTTCTGTCATTAAAAGGGAACTAAAGTAGGGGCACCTGGGTGGCTCAGTCGGTTAAATGTCCGACTTTGGCTCAGGTCATGATCTCAGGGTTCGTGGGTTCGAGCCCCGCGTTAGGCTCTGTGCTGACAGCCATCTCAGAGCCTGGAGCCTGTCTTCAGATTCTGTGTCTCCCTCTCTCTCTCTGACACTCCCCTGCTCACACTGTCTCTCTCTCTCTCTCAGAAATAAATTAAAAAAAAAAAAACCATTTTAAAAAAAAGGGAACGAAAATAACTATTTAGTAGAAAATGAGAGCTATGAAAGCTTTTTTTCTTCTCATCTGTAGTTACTTTCATTCATATTTTCAGAAGCTAACAGAAATACACATAGTGACTGTCATCTCTACTTTTGTGATTACATCCAAAAGAGTCTCTAGGTACCTCAGGTCATTAGGCAAACTTTTCATATTATTTGAAATTAAAAATTTTTTGGTTTCTTTGCAGATACTTAACATGGTCTATGAGCTAGACTGTGAACACCTGGAAGGTAGGGTTGTCTGTGCATTTCCTGACGTAGCTGAGTTTAATGATGTAGCCTGTCAATGGAGCTTTAAAAGGTTTTCAGTCATTTGTCAGAATAGGGTTTTTTCAATTCATAATCTACAAATTAGATCTAGCAGGTAATTTTTTATAATTAGGATATGAGTTTTTAGTATAGTAATTTTAGTGCAGAACATTTTTCTTCTAATAATATTATTCTTCTCCCTTAAGAATTGAAATTAATTTTTTTCAGATGTAATTTTAAGTTTAATATTAAATAAGCATGTCTTGACAATTTGAGTTGGTAAATACGGAATAGTTAAAAGCTTATTACTTGTTTGTTTAGAAGTTTGCTCTCCAGAATAGGATAGGTATAATTTTATAATGACAGTAGGATAGAAGAGGTTATTTTAATGATTGTTTTCTGCTCTTTAACTAAAATTTTAATTTAAACGGTCAGTTTCCATTTTAGGGAAGCATGATCTTATCTCTCCTGTGTTAAATTCAGAAAACATACTCTTTTCTTCTTAAGTAGAATTATAAAATAAAGCCTTTTACCAGTAAAAATAGGAATTAAATATGAATATTTGAATTCTGACAAAAAGGACAGCATTGACTTTTTTTTTGAGGAGTGTAATCTAATATGGTTTGACAGTTACATAAATATTTGCACCAAAGTCTGATAAGGACTTTAATGGAAACATGCCAGGCATAACAGTCTCAAAGGAAAGTGTGGTCAGTTCTGCACAAAACATTCTTTCCGCCTCTGAGTCTTAGCAACTGGCTCACCTCAGCAAATCGGATTCCTCTGTAGCTCTTTCAAATGCTGCTGCTTTTCCTCACTTTCATATATGGTGGACCCTGGAATGTGGGTATTCTAGTTCTCCATTGCTACGTCCACACCATTACCTCTTCCTTTTTTTCACTTTTGAAAAGAGTGTTCTTTTTCTAGCAGGAGTTTACATGTGTGATGCAAAAAAAGAAATTGGAAAGTATGCCCCCATACACCAGTACCTGCGAGTGCCAGCCAGTAACTGTTAACAATCTGATATTAGTCCATTCATATTTTTCTCTATGCATGTGTGGTTCCATTTGCTGTGCACAAGCTTTTGAGTGTCATGTAGTCCAACGTATTTATTTTTGCTTATGTTGCTTTTGCTTTTGGTGTCAGGTTCAGAAAATTATCACCAAGACCTATGTCAGGGAGCTTACCACCAACATTTTCTTCTCAGGGTTTTGTGGTTTCAGATTTTTTTTTTTTTTATGTTTATTTATTTTTGAGAGACAGAGCACAAACAAGGGAGGGACAGAGAGAAAGGGAGACACAGAATGGGAAGCAGGCTCCAGGCCTTGAGCTGTCAGCACAGAGCCTGACACAGGGCTCAAACCGATAAGCCAGGAGATCATGACCTGAGTCGAAGTCAGACGCCCAACTGAGCCACCCGGACGCTCTGTGGTTTTCAGCTTTTACGTTCAAGTCTTTAAACCATTTTGAGTTAATTTTTTAAAAATAGTTTATTGTCAAGTTGGTTTCCATATAACACCCAGTGCCCATCCCCACAAGTGCCCTCCTCCATGCCCATCTCCCCCTCTTTGCCTCCCCCTCCCCCCTGTCAGCCCTCACTTTGTTCCTAGCATTCAAGAGTCTCTCATGGTTTGCCTCCCTCCCTCTCCCCCACTATTTCCCCCCCTGCTTCTCCCGCACGGTCCTCCTTAAGTTCCTCCTAATCCTCCTATACGTGCAAACATATGGTATCTGTCCTTCTCTGCCTGACTTATTTTGACCATTTTGAGTTAATTTTTGTGCATGGTATAAGTTTCGTTCCTTTGCATCTAGCTGTCCAGTTTTGCCAGCATCATTTATTTATTTTTAGATGTTTGTTTATTTTCAGACAGAGAGAGAGTGTTCACATGAGTGCAAACATGGGAGAGGGGAAGAGAGAGAGGGAGAAAGAGAATCTTAAACAGGATCTATGCTCTCAGCATAGAGCCTGACATGGGGCTGGAGAGCCTGGGATCATGACCTGAGTGGAAATCAAGAGTTGACACTCAACAGACTGAGACACCCTGGTGCCCCTTAACAACGCCATTTGTTAGACTATCCTCCTGGTATATTCTTGGCTCCTTTGTCATAATTTTATTGACCATGTAAGCATGGGTTTATTTTTGAACTCTTTATTCTGTACCATTGATCCGTGTGTCTGTTTTTATGCCAATTTCGTACTGTTTTAATTACTATAGATTTGTGATATAGTTTGAAACAAGGGAACATGATGCCTCCAGCTTTGCTCTTCTTTCTCAAGGTTGCTTTGGCTATTCAGGTTTTTTTTGTTGTTGTTTTAATGTTTTACTTATTTCTGAGAGAGAGAGAGAGCATGAGCAGGGGAGGGTCAGAGAGACAGGGAGACACAGAATCTGAAACAGGCTCCAGGCTCTGAGCTGTCAGCATAGAGCCCGACGCGGGGCTCAATCCCACGAACCATGAGATCATGACCTAAGCTGAAGTCGGACGCTCAACTGACTGAGCTACCCAGGTGGCCCGTTTTATGGTTTTTAGGATTATTTATTCTATTTCTTTGAAAAATGCCATTAGAATTTTGATAGGGATTGTGTTGAATCTGCAGGTTGTTTTGGGTAGTATAGACATTTTGACAGTGTTCTTCCAATCCATGAACATGGAAAATCTTTCCATTTATTTCTGTTGTCTTCAATTTCTTTAATGTCTTGTAGTTTTCAGTATGTGGGTGTTTCATCTCCTTGGTTAAATTTATTCCTAAATATTTTATTCTTTTGTTGCAATTGTAAATGGGACTTTTTAAAAAAAATTCTCTTTCTGATAGTTTGCTGTTTGTGTAGAAATGCAGCACATTTTTTTGTGTGTGTTGATTTTGTATCCTGAAGCTTAACTAAATCTAACTGATTTTAAATCTTAACTTTAACAGTTTTTTTGGTGGAGTCTTTATTGTATAACATCATGTCATCTGCAAACAGTGACAGTTTTACTTCTTCCTTACCAATGTGGATACCTTTTATTTCTTATTCTTTTTTATTTTTAAGAGAGAGCGAAGAGAGAGAGAGAGAGGATGCAAATGAGCAAGGGGCAGAGAGAGAGAAGGAGGGTTCACCCGAATCCGGGCTTCTACTCACCTGATGCGGGGCTCAAACTCACCCAGTGCGGGGCTTGAACTCATAAACCATGAGATCATGACCTGAGCTGAAGTCCGGTGCTTAACTGACTGAGCCACCTGCGTGCCTATTATTTCTTATTCTTGCTTTATTGCTCTGGCTAGGACTTTCAATACTATGTTGAATAAAAGTGGTGAGAGTGGGCATCCTTGACTTGCTCCTGATCGATCTTAGGAAAAGCTTTCAGTTTTTTATTATTGAGTTTGGTATTAGCTTTGGGCTTGTCATATATGGCTTTATGATGTTGAGGTAGATTTCCTCAGTGTCCACTTTGTTACAAGTTTTTATCATGAATGGATATTGGATTTTGTCAAGTGCTTTTCTGTATCTATTCAGATGATCATGTGATTTTTATCCTTCATTTTGTTAATGTGGTATATCACATTGACTACATTGTGGATTTTTTAAAAAAAGTTTTTTTATTTTGAGAGAGAAAGTGCTGGTGCGGGGGCTCAGAGAGAGAGGAGAGATTGAGAATCCCAAGCAGGGTCTGCACCAATAGCGTGGAGCCTGATGTGGAGCTCAAAACCATGAACAGTGATATCATGACCTGAGCTGAAGTTGGATGCTCAACCAACTGAGCTACCCAGTCACCCCTACTGGATTGTGGATTTTAAAAAATGTTTTATTTATTTTGAGTGAGACATCATGAGCAGGGGAGAGGCAGAAAGAGAGAGAGAGAGAGAGAGAGAGAGAGAGAGAGAGAGAGAGAGAGAGAGAGAGAGAGACCTAAGCAGGCTCAGTGCCATTGGCGCAGATCCTGATGGGGGCTCAGTCTCAAAAACCACTAGGTCATGACCTGAACTGAAATCAAGAGCCAGGTCTTAGCACCCTTGGCTGTGTGGATTTTAAATTATCCTTGCACCCATGGAATAAATCCCACTTGATCATGTTGAGTGATCCTTTTAATGTGTTAGTAATTCAGTTTGCTTATATATTTTGTTGAGGATTACTACATCTGTGTTTATTAGGATTATTGGCCTGTAATTTTATTTTCTATGGCATGCTTGTATGGTTTTGGTATCAGGGTAATGCTGGCCTCAAAGAATGAATTTGAAAGTGTTTCTTCCTCTTCTCTTTTTTTGGGAGAGTTTGAGAACGATTGGTATTAATTCTTCTTTGAATGTTTGGTAGAATTCACCAGTGAAGCCTTCTGGTTCTGGATTTTTCTTCTTTGGGAAATTTTAAATTACTGATTCAATCTCCTTACTAGTTATCAGTCAGCTCAGATTTTCTATTTCATTATAATTCAGTCTTGGTAAATTGTATGTTTCTAGGAATTTATCCATTCTATGTTGTCCAATTTGTTGACATATAACTGTTCACAATAGTCTTGTGTGATCCTTTGTATTTCTGTGGTATCATTTGTAACATCTCTTGTTTCTTTTTGATTTTACTTATTTGGGTCCCCTTTTTTTCTTGGTGAGTCTAGTTAAAGGTTTGTCAGTTTTGTTTATCTTACAGAGAATCACTCTTAGTTTCATTGATCTTTATTTTATTTTTTAGTCTCTGTTCCATTTATTTCTTCTCTAAGCTTCATTATTAGGCTTTGTTCATCTTTTTCTAGATAGTTTTTAAATTTTTGAAAATTTATTATTATTATTTTTTATTTGAGAGAGAGAGAGCACAGGGGGGTGGGGAGTTGGTGGGGCAGGGAGAGAAAGAGACAGAGAGAGAGAATCTTAAGTAGGCTCCATGCTCAGCATGGAGCCCAGTGCGGGGCTCGATCCCACATCCCTGATTTCATGACCTGAGCGGAAGTCAAGAGTCTGATTGATGCTCAACTGCCTGAACTAACTAGGTGCCCTGTCTAGCTCCTCGAGTGTAAAGTTAGGTTGTTTATTTTAGACTTTTCTTGTTTCTTGAGGTAGACATATATAGCTATGAGCTTCCCTCTTAAAACTGTTTTTGCTGCATCCCATAAATCTTGCGATTTATGTTTCCATTTTCATTTGTCTCACGGTATTTTTTGATTTCCCTTTTGATTACTTCATTGACTCATTGGCTGTTTGGTAGCATGCTGTTTAATCTCCACGTATTTGTGAATTTTCCAGTTTCATGCTGTTGTGGTGGAAAAGATGCTCGATGTGATTTTAATCCTCTTAAATTTATTAAGACCTGATTTGTGGTCTACTGTATGATCTTCCTGGAAAATGTTACATGTGCATTTGAGAAGAATATGTATTCTGTTGCTTTGGATAGAATATTCTGTACATATTTAAGTCAGTTTGATCTAAGAATCCTTTAATGCTGATGTTTCCTTGGTTCTCTGTCTAGATGCTCTATCCATTTATTTAAGTGAGGTATTAAAATCCCTTAACTATTGTGTTGCTATCTATTTCTTGCTTTAGATCTGTTAATATTAGCTTTATATATTTAGGTCCTCCCAAGTTGGGTGAATAAATATTAACAAATTTTACATCCTTATTTTGGATTGTCATCTTTATCATTATGTAACAGCCATATTTGATTGTTTTATAGTTCCTCTCTTTTTTTGCTCTCTTACTTTGTGGTTTGATGATTTTCTTTAGTGGTATATTATATTCCTTTCTCTTTATAATTTGCATATTTATAACTTTTGTAAAAAATTATAAATATACAAATGATATATTTGTATAAAAAAAGGTTTTTGCTTTGTGGTTACCATGGGGCTTACATATAACAACTTGTCTATAACGGTCTGTTTTATTGGTAACAACTCAAGTTTGATCCCATTCAAAAGCCCTGGAAAGCTCCTTGGCCCGTGTTTTACATTTTGCAATTTTTTATCTTGGGTATCCCATAATTAAATATTGTAAACATGATTATTTTTACTACTTTTGTCTTGTAACGTTCATACTAACTTTATAAGTAATGAATCCACTGTTTTTACTATAAGTTTACTTTTCCAGTGAGATTTATTCTTTCATATACCTTCTTGTTACTAATTAGTGCTCTTTCTTTCCAGCTTAAACAAGCCCCTTTAACATTTCTTGTAAGGCTGGTATAGCGGTCATGAACTTCTTTAGTTTTTGCTTGTCAGGAAAACTCTGTCTCTCCTTTAATTCTGAATGATAAGTCTCCTGGGTAGCATATTCTTGGTTGGAAATTTTTTCCTTTCAGCACTTTGAATATATCATGCCACTCCGTTCTGGCCTGCAGAGTTTCTGCTGAAAAATCTGCTGGAGCTTGTTGTTTGGGACTCTCTGGACTTCCTGGATTGGGGTGTCTATTTCCTTCCCCAGGACAGGGGAGTTTACAGCCATTGTTTTTTATTTTTAAGCAGGCTTCATGCCCAGTGTGAAGTCCAGCGTGGGGCTTGAGCTCACGACTCTGAGATCAAGACCTGAGCGAAGATCAAGAGTCAGACACGTAACTGACTGAGCCCCCCGGGTGCCCCCACAGCCTCTTGTATTTTTAATAGCTTCCGGTTGGTGAAGAGGTGCCCGAGACCAGTCAGTATTCCTAAGGGGAGGATTTTAGTGCCCGTATTCAGAGTGTTTGGTAGCCAGATCCTCAGGTAGCAGAATTTAATTTAATTTAATAATTTAATTTATTTATTTATTCATTCAGTTATTTAAAGTAAGCTGTATGCCCATTGTGGGGCTTGAACTCATGATCAAGAGTCACATGCTCTACCAATCGAGCCAGCCAAGTGCCCCTCAGGTAGCAGCTTTTAAAAGCATGCTAGGGGCGCCTGGGTGGCTCGTCGGTTAAATGTCCGACTTCAACTCAGGTCATGATCTCACAGTTCGTGGGTTCAAGCCCCACTTCAGACTCTGTGCTGAGAGCTAACTCAGGGAGGGCCTGGAGCCTGTTTCGGATTCTGTGTCTCCCTCTCTCTCTGACCCTCCCCTGTTCATGCTGTCTCTCTCTCTCTCTCAGAAACAAATAAAAAACATTAAAAAAATTTTTTAAAGCTAATATATATAGTCCTGTGTGACCACAAGAGTTAGCCCTGTTAGCCAGGTGATTTGGCAGTGTCCCCTGGGTGGCAGTTGTAAAAACTGGGTCTCCAGATGAGCGTACCAGCTCTTTTCTGGGAGATGCTGGCCATCTGGAGCAAGGCAGAGGGAGTGAACCAAGATGGTGTACACGGCCCGTGTTCCTTAAAAGCATCCGAAGCCCATTAGGTGCACACCAAACCTGAAGCCTGCCTTTCAGGGTAAAGCTCTGGGAGAGGCAAAGAGGCCTCCTTCACAGAAAGACTAGGTAGGGGCATGTATCTTTCTGTCTGTCTGCTCTCTGGGCCGTGCCCTGGGGGTGGTGGTCTGTTAAGAACTGTCTCTTCAATTGCCATGGTCCCATGAGACCCAGAAATGAAACACTCTCCACCCCTTCCCTCACCCACCCCCAGAGCCATGTTATCTGGGGACATCCTCTGGGCAGCAGCTGCGAACACTGGACACCAGATGTAAAACACGGGTCACCAGCCATGTGTTGAGCCTCCTTCCTGGAGACGAGACACTGCTTCTCTGGAGTACAGCAGAGCGAGAGAGCAAAGATAGTGCCTCCCCTCTGAGGTCTCTGGAAGAGTTCACAGACAGCCCCTAGACGAGAGTTTGATTAGAAATCTGTCCCTCAGGCCAGAGCCATGATGATTAGCTAGTAGACCTCTTTCACAAGAAGACTGAGCTCATGGTTCTGTCGCCTCTTGCTGTGACTTGGGGGTGGTAGCTGTTTGAGAGCTCTTTTTCCAGTGGTTACACTGGACCTGCTGTGGGACCCGCCAGTACAAGCCCCACTGGCCACAAGAGCCAGGTGATGAAGAGATGTCCCTTGTCAGCAGCCGCAAAAATCAGGGTGCCAGACAGGAGTATGAACTACTTTTTGGGTGGCACCAACTGTTACAGCCCCACGGGACCAGGAGAGCAAGCTCCACTGGTCTTTAGAGCCGGACAGTCAAGAAGCATCCCCTGGGCGGCAGCCGCAAAGACTGGGAGACAACAAAGGGAGAGCCCAAAGGTGGCGCCCAGCAGTCTGTGTCCACGGAGAGTATTCCAGTAGATTCCGGATGCGTGTGTTACATCAGATGCCTACCCCTCAGACCAGTGCTTTAAGCTGGTGAGGCTCCTTCACCGTAAGTCTGGGCAATGGGCTGCCTTTGAGCTGGGCCTTGGACTGGGTAAGTCTGTGCGCACAGGCCCTGACGAGAGCTGTCTTCCAAATTGTTACAATCTCATAGGTCTTAGCACTGAGCCCTCTTGGTTTTCAAAGTTAGATGTTTTGCGGGCTTATTTCTCAGTTGCAGGTTCTAAATGTTAAGGTGCTCGGTGTGGGATTTGAACCCTGTGACCCTTGTAGGGAAGCTCTGGGATTTTTCTCTCCTGGTTATGGGTCGCTCTGCAGGGTTGGGGTTAATGGCAAGATCATCTCCCAGCCCGTCCTGCCTGCTTGGATGTGGTTTTCTTCTCATCCGCCTTATGTATAGTCAGAACTCAGCTAGCCTTTGGGTTTATTTAGGAAAAAATTGTCCTATATCTAGCTATCGACTCAGTGTGTCTGTGGGTGGAGGGGAGTGCAGGATCTTTCTACATCACTATCTTGAACTGGAACCTCACAGTATAAACTCTTGATATTATTTTTATTTCTTTTTATTTTATAATCAACAGTGTATATATGGAATTGGGCAAAACTTTTTTCTCTAAGTCAGGGTCTCTTTGTTACGGGAGACAGTCCTGTGCATTGCAAATTGTTAGCTGTCATTTCTGGCCTCTATCCACAAGATGCCTGTAGCAACCACCAAAAAATGTCTCCAGATATAATTAAATGTGCCTTAAGGGACAAAATTGTTCACCTCACCTCTACTCTTTGAGAATCACTGTTTAAGTCTTGCAGACTATGGCTTCCCAAACAATGTGCACTGGAATCCCCTATGTCTACCGACTGATGAATGGATAAAGAAGATATGATGTGATGTGTGTGTGTATAGCCATAAAAAAGTGAAAGCTTGCCATTTGCAATGAAATGGATGGAACTAGAGTGTATTATACCAAGTGAGATAAGTTAGAGAAAGACAAATACTATATAATTTCACTCATGGAATTTAAGAAACAAAGCAGGTGGACATAGGGGAAGGAACTAAAGATAGGGAGGCAAACCAGAAGAGACTTATGATAGAGAACAAACTGAGGGTTGAGGGAGGGAGGGGCAGGTGGGGGAGGGGCATTAAGGAGGGCACTTGTTGGGATGAGCCCTGGGTGTCGTATGTAAGTGATGAATCACTAAATTCTACTCCTGAAACCAATATTACACTCTATGTAAACTAACTAGAATTTAAATAAAAACTTGAAACGAAATCAAAAAAAGAGAGAATGCAGATGCTGGTTCGGTAGGCTGGAGGCAGGCATGAGATTCTCCATCTTAACGAGCGCTCAGGGGATGTCCGAGTAGCAAGCCCACGGGTAGTTTTCCCTTCATATCAATTGAGTGAATTTTCAAGAGGATCTAATGACAGTAACTATGGAAATAGTGAATTTTGAGTGAACCATAGCCCAAACAACATTAGACCAATGGAAACCAAGAAAACAAGCACTATTCTTCCATCCTAACAAATAGCAGTTGGCTTCCCTTTTCCCTGTTTCCTTCTAGCCCTCAAAGTTCATTCACAATTAGAGAACTCTGAGGAGGAGATTTGCAAGAATCTTATCAAGGTCATCTAGACTGTAGCAAACTGAGGCAACTCCTATACCACCAGGTGCCATCATGTAGAATACTGTAAACACACTAGCTCATAATACACATCTTTTCCTGTTGAAAGGTTTATGGTATCAAATTAAGACAGTGAACTCTGCGTTTACTTGATCTGATGATGTTCAAACTTTCTTTTTTGTGTGAAAGTATGTTCTCTCCTTGAGAACTATTGACTGGACCTAAATTTAACACTAAGGTCGTTTTCTTACTGCAGGTTTTCCGAGAGTCAGGGAAATATGTTAAATTAGGTTTATTAAAGCTTACCAGTTACAGAGAAACTTTATCCTATAATTCTGTTATAAGAATCAATAGAAATGTAATGAAATTCCTGGAGTGAAAAAATCCTCTGCATTTCATCTGTAATCCTTACTTATTTGTCACATTGAGAATGTTGGATACAGGACACATTTCTTCTCATTTACAAAATGATTGATTATGTTCACTGCTTTATCTTACTATTGCTTAAAATAACCCTCCTAGGGCAGCTGCGAAGATTTTTTTTTTTTTAAAGGAACACAAGTCATTTTTTGTTAAGTTAAACAATACAAGGAGCCTTGGAAAAGTGGATTAACTGCCCTAGTGATGCCTTAACCATGAACTGGGGATGCATAAATACATTGTACATCACTTCTATAAGTCTCTGCAGGGGCATTATCTTATTTCTTTCTCGTGGCAGCCTGTGAAGAGGAAAGGGAAGCTGTTGGCAGCATTCTGCAAAAGTTAGAATGTGTATGCCCCTGACTCAGCAATTCTGCTTCTAAGAAGTCAATGCCACGGGAATCCTTGTATAAGTATAGAAAAATAGATGCACAAGGTTGCTAACACAGCATTTCCCCATTGTAGCGTTATTAGAAATAACCAAAAATTGAAGACTACATAGATGCCCATCAATGGTGAAAGCTTAAATAAGTTATGATATACTCACAATGCACACTGCTTTGCAGCTTATGAAGGAAGAGTGGGGAAGGATAGGTTTATATGGATGTATAGTATTGGATGAAAACAGCAAGTCACAGAACTTAAAAAGAGGAAAACATTTGCTCTTTGCGTATGTGCTTGTGTATTTAAAAATGTGTGTACATAGGGGCGCCTGAGTGGCTCGCTCGGTTGGGTGTCCGGCTTTGGCTCAGGTCATGGTCTCTAGGTTCGTGAGTTCAAGTCCCAGGTCAGGCTCTGTGCTGACAGCTCAGAGCCTGGAGCCTGTTTCAGATTCTGTGTCTCCCTCTCTCTCTGCCCCTCCCTTGCTCGCACTCTGTCTCTCTCTGTCTCAAAAATAAATAAACATTAATGTTCAAGAATAATGGATTGAAGAGTTTTTGCCATACACCTTGTTTTCAGTTTATTTATTTATTTTGAGAGAGAGCATGCGAGCAGGGGAGGGCAGATGAGAGAAAGAAGAGAGAGAGAATCCCATGCAGGTTCCGTACCATCAGCATGGAGCCCAACACAGGGCTCGAATTCACGAGTGCTTTCAGCTTTGCAGTTCTGTGTCCTTTTCCTGTTCATCCTACTAAAAACTAAGAAGCAAGGTTACTTTTCTTTGAAACTACACGTGGCTTCACTAAATGACTTGAACGAGAAGTGGGCACTCAGGTGTGGCCTGAGAGGAGTGGTCTCGGTGGAGACACAGGTGCCACATGAGTGGTCTTTCCTTAAATTCATCTGGCTGCAGTGTCCTTGGAAATGACCTTTTGGGATTGTCTGTTATAAATAAATGGAGAGCTAGAGTAGAATTCTTAGGATCTCCATTGCTGAGTGCAATTATACAAGCCTCCTGAAGAATTTCTGAAAGTAATTGTTGGGTACAAAGGACTCTGTAGGTCAGGGTGGGAAGCACCGGTGCCGGCAGCTCCGAGAGACTGTCTGCTGGATTGGCGCTCCAGATCTGTCCTGTGGTCAGCCTGGAATTATATTTTTTTGCATACCATTTACAAATTTGAAATATAAGTTATGTTTTTCCCCCTTTATGTTCTTAGTATTTGCCTTCTTAAGGAACGTGCGTGTAGTGAATTGACCGTCTTAGCTAACATGTTCATGGTGTGGAGTGTAGCTAGACTTCACAGAATTTAAAGATTATTAATTGACATTAGCTTAGCTTGGTTTTTAAAATTACTATCGTGTTGCATGTATCTCATTTTATAAAAAAGATCTGTGGCTAAAACAGTGAAAATAAATAGTAATGTACAATTTGTAATTTTGCCACAAATGTAGTGTGCATACAGAGTCTAAGTCTGTATGTGGTTGGATAAATCAGTCTGTAAATAGAGTGATGTCACATGTACTCCCAAAAAAGGAAAGCAAAACCATGATTATCTGAAAATCAGACTTAACCGTATCAGTAATCTATTCCCGAGTACCCCAGGGTTATTTTATTGTGAAACTTTGTGGAATAATGGCAGCCCAGAAAGCATTTGTGACATTTGTGAAAGACAGCGACTACTCTGGTAAACCAATTCTTTCCTTGAATAATTGGAACACTTTATAGTATAAAATTGATGAATTTTGTTACTAAAGTCAGAGGAGAGACCAGTATCCTGGAGACATCATTCAAAGTAGAAATAAGGCCTGCTGTAGGTAAGAAGTTCATAAACCCAGGTACCAAGTTACTTTGCTTTAAAAGAAAGCGGAAGAGACTAATGACAGAATCCGTCTATTAAGTGACATGCTGGATATCATATTAGCATGCCGTAGGGGAGAGCTATTACTGTCACATGTGTGTGTGTTCTAGGTTTTTGCTTTTTGGTTAGACAAAACCACTAATGTAGAGTGCGAATCACCTTCTGGCTTGTTCACGGTCCACGAAGGAGATGGGCCTGACAGCATTTTATTTTATTTTATTTTTTTTTTTATTTTTTTTTTTTTACAAATAGTTTATTGTCAAATTAGTTTCTACATAACACTCAGTGCTCATCCCCAAAGTGCCCTCCTCCATGCCCCTCCCCCCCTCCCCCCCACATCCATCAGTCCTCAGTTTTTGTCAGCATTCAAGAGTCTCTCATGGTTTGCCTCTCTCCCTTTCCCCCACCATTTCCGCCCTTCTTCTCCCCCTTGTTCCTCCGTCAAGTTCCTCCTAATCCTCCTATACGTGCAAACATATGATATTTGTCCTTCTCTGCCTGACTTATTTCGCTCAGCATAACACCCTCAAGGTCCATCCATGTTGCTACACATGGCCAGATTTCATTGTTTCTCATTGCCATGTAGTATTCCATGGTATAGATAAACCACATCTTCTTGATCCATTCATCTGTTGATGGACACTTAGGCTTATTTTTATCAGTAAGAGAGAGCTCCTAGAATAAGAGATTTTGAATTTAGTTAGGATTGTTTGTGATCTCTGGTGTAGCCTGGAAAAGTGTTGAGACCAGCTGTGTGGGCAGCAGGGAAGGACACCACTGTATGAATCAGTGGTTGCGCCAGGATGCCTGTCCACGCAGCGCGAGTTAGGGTTAAGGTTAGGGTTAGGGTAACAGCTGGTGGAAACGGCACACTGTTTCCTGATTTTGACCCAGTGTTGGAGACAATAAGGAACTGAAAATAAGGTCAAATCACAGGCACCAAGTTGTCAGCTGCTGAAGGACATGACAGGCACTGTGTGTAAGCCTCTGCTGTTCCCCAATTCTCCAGGGGAAAGTATACACATCAGTTCTTAAACTTGGGGGATTTGAGAGAGTCGTTCCTTCATGATACTAACAAAGCAATTTTTCTGATTTCAGACGTTGGAAGTAGCAATAGCTCGCTGATCCAGCCGTCTCTTGAATTGGTAGAGCTGGGTATTGGAGGGGCAAAAGGTGATTTTTAGTTTTGAGGAAATCAGTGTGACCAGATAATATTTTTGAAATATTAATGCCCCTTTTATGGTGTTCCTGTTTTTTTGCTTTTTGTTTTTGTTTTGTTTTGTTTTTTTTTGTCTTGTTTTTTGTTTCTTGGTTTTACGCTTTGGCCCTTCCCCCGATCTGCTCAAGTGAGGCAGTACCGTGCTCATACTTGAGACAAAGCAGGATGTGACAGCAGGGTCAAGGAATGAATCTCGGGACAGCAGAGAGTGAGCAAAGTGGCAGAGTTTATTGAGCGATAGCACAAAGCTCTGAGAGTGACAGGGGTCCCCACTGGGTTGATGCCAAGGGTTTTTGTCCCTGGCTTTTTATTGGGACCGTATCAGGAACTGGAGAACAGTTTATGAGACTGTTCATGGCACCCAGCACAGGCAGGTCTGTGGAATTTATCGTTTCTGGTTTTCTTCCCCCAAACCTGCTGCCCTGCAGCGTCCCACCCACAGATGCAGCCAGCCTCCCCTCCCCGGGGTCCCTTGTCTATCCCTGCGTACCATTAACCCCTTCCCTACTCATCAGAACAAAGCTGCTCCTTGATCGGAGAAAATAATTCCCTTGCTGAGAGGAGGGAAAGACCAAGGAGGTGGAGGAGAGAGTGAGAGGGTACGTGCCGGCATCTGAGTGTGCGGGCCGTGGGCTGCGGGGGCGCTGGGATGACAGCCCATCTAAGTGTCATGCAGGGCTCAGAGTACTCTTCAGGGACGTCAGTTGAATTTCCATATCTATCACCATTTGCTTCTGTTCCTGATACCCTGTAGTTATGAGTTAGAATTTTCTTGCTCAGTAGAAATGAAATGTATGAAAGGATATTCATTAACCAGAGGCCTGACCTATGGCACAAGCTACCATTATAAAGCTGGGTGTGCGAGAAGAAGGTGCCATTCAGCTCATTACTAAGGTCCAGTTCTTAAGTAAAAATGCCATTTCACTTTTTTTAAATAGTTTATTGTCAAGTTGGTTTCCGTGTAACACCCAGTGCTCATCCCCACAAGTGCCCTCCTCCATGCCCATCTCCCTCCTTCCCCTCCCCCCCACCCCCATCAGCCCTCAGTTTGTTCTGGGCATTCAAGAGTCTCTCATGGTTTGCCTCCTTCCCTCTCCCCCACTATTTTCCCCTTCTTCTCCCCCATGGTCCTCCGCTAGGTTCCTCCTAATCCCCCTATACGTGCAAACATATGGTATTTGTCCTTCTCTGCCTGACTTATTTTGCTCAGCATAACACCCTCAAGATCCATCCATGTTGCTACACATGGCCAGATTTCATTCTTTCTCATTGCCATGTCATTTCACTTTTATCCTAATAACTGATTTCTAAAATTTACCTAAAATTAGCACTTTGCTTATGTGCTGAGCACATATTAAGGTGTGGGAAAGTTTAAGAAATTTGTAGTTTATCTGAAGAGTGACTACTTGAGAATTATTTTTTTTAATTTAGTACATTATTTCCCCTTCCTTGTTTGTATGCTCCCCTCCCCACCTCTTCTGTCTCCTTCCTTTTTTTCAGGCATGTATACTCATAGAGCTAGGTAGATTTTAATCACTGATTATTTTACAAAAGTATTTTCTGTACCTTTTTACCTGTAGCAGTACCTCATGGAAATACATGTAAGCCTTTTGTTGTGCTTTGTCAGTTTTTTATTTGATGCGACTAATTGCAAACTTTTTTTTTAATTTGAAGTTTTAGATGTCTTTTGTGCAAGTGATAGTTTCAATTAGAGTTTTTAAAAAAGTATTTAGTTGTAAAAAATAAAACCCATGTAGCATAAGATTTGCCATCATAACCATTTTTTAAGTATATGGTTCAGTCGTGTGTGTTAAGTGTTCTCACAGTATTGTGCCACGGGTCTCCAGAAGCTTTCATCTTGCAGAATGGAAGCTCTGTTCCTATTGACAAAAAACCTTCATTTCCCCTGCTCCTTGTCCTCGGTTACCAGATTCTACTTTGTGTGTGACTACTTTAGATATCTCATATAGGTAGAATCATGCAGTATTTGTCTTTTTGTGACTGGCCTGTTTCACTGAGCATCATGTCCTCAAGATTCATCCACGTTATAGCAGGTGTCAGAATTTCCTTCCTTTTTAAGGCTGAATGATATTCCATTGTGTGTGTGTCCCACATTCTGTCCATCTGCAGATGGACATTAGGGTGGCTTTCATCTCTTGGCTATTGTGAATAGTGCTGCTGTGCACACAGGTGTGCAAGTTATCTCTTCAAGGTCTGGTTTTCAATTCTTTGGGATATATGCCCAAGTGGAATTTTTGGATGATATTGTAATTCTTTTTTTAATTTTTTGAGAAAACTCCATACTATTTTCCACATTGTCACAGCATTTCACTTTCCCACTAACTAACAGGGTCCTGGGGCTCCAGCTTCTCCAGTTCCCTCCCACACATGTTTTCATTTCATTTCATTTCATTTCATTTCATTTCTTTTCTTTTCTTTTTTTTGATAGCCATCTTAATGGGTATGAGGTAATACCTTATGATTTTAACTTGCATTTCTCTAATGATCAGTGATGTTGAACACCTGTTCACATGCTTGTTCACCATTTAAAAATTTTGTAATGTTTATTTTTGAGAGGGGGGAAGGGGCAGAGAGAGAGGAAGACACAGAATCTGAAGCAGGCTTCAGGCTCTGAGCTGTCAGCACAGAGCCCAGTGCGGGGCTGGGACTCACGAACCGTGAGACCTGAGCTGAAGTTGGACATGTTACAGACTGAGCCACTCAGGCACCCCTTGTTCACCATTTTAATGTCATCTTCAGAGAAATGTCTGTTCAAATGTCTATTCACCCATCTTTAAATTGGATTTTTTGTGGGGGTTTTTTTTTTTTTTTGGTTGTTGATTGTAGGAGTTTTTTCCGTATTCTAGATATTAACCCTTTATTGGATGCATGATTTGCAAATATTTTCTCCCATTCCATAGGTTGCCTTTTCACTCTGTTGATTATGTCCTTTGATGTACTTTTATTTTTAAAATTTAAAAAAGGTATTTATTTTAATTGAATGAATTTTATATATAACATTGTACAAACTGAGGATGTACAGCATGTTACTGTGTACATGTACAGCATGATACATTTATATGTTGTAATATGATTGCCATTGTAGCAATATTTGTCACGTGACACAATTACTGTACAGTATTGTCTATATGTGTCATATCTTACTTTGGATCTCAGTGGCTTATTTACTGCTTGTTACAAGTTTGTACCCTTGAGGGGCGCCTGGGTGGCTTAGTCATTTAAGCGTCCGACTTTCGCTTAGGTCATGATCTCACGGTTCATGGGTTCGAGCCCCACGTCGGGCCCTGTGCTGACTGCCAGCTCAGAGCCTGGAGCCTGTTTTGGTCTGTGACTCCCTCTCTCTCTGACCCTCCCCTGCTCACGCTGTCTCTCTCTCTCTCCTAGAAATAAATAAAAAACATTAAAAAAAAATTTTACAAGTTTGTACCCTTGAGCACTATCAGTCTTACCCCCCACTGATGTACACATATCTTTGAGTTAGATGTGTTCCCATTTGTCTATTTTTGTTTTTGTTGCTTGTGCTTTTGTTGTCATAATGAAGAAATCATCACAAAGTCCAGTGTCATGAAGGTTTTGCCCTGTGTTTTTTTCCAGAATTTTTTTAAAAATAAATTTTTAAAAACTTAGTTATTAATTGGGGGAGAGAGAGAGTGTGCGCGAGCGAGCGCACACTAGCATGGGAAGGGCAGAGAGAGTGGGGAAGGGGCAGAGAGAGAGAGAGAGAGAGAGAGAGAGCAAATCCCAAGTATCCCTAGCATACATCCACCATTCATAGTGTATGATCCTTTTAATGTGCTGTTGATTCAGTTTGGTGATATATTTTGTTGAGGATTATTGTGCATGTGTTTATCAGGGCTATTAGCCTTTGGACTGGATTGGATTTGCTTTTCTGTGCAGTCCTTGTCTGATTTTGGTATCAAGGTAATGCTTGCCTGGGAAAATGAATTTGAAAGTGTGTATTCTTCTTTTGTATTTTGAAAGAATTTGAGAAGGGTTGGTATTAATTCTTCTTTGAATGTTTGGTAGAATTCACCAGTGTTTGCTTAGAGGAATAAAGTTTTAATTAAAAAAAATAGACTATTACTAGGAATGGTATAAGACATTACAAAGAAATAAAGAAAATAAGTGCAGTGGCATTGCACATTTGGTTTTGAATGGTATCCCCTGGTCTCTCTTGTTGGGACCTTGGTTATTTTATTTTCCTATTCGTAGTGATATTTGGGACTCTCCACCTTGTGCACTCTAGCTTGTTTCTTGAGGTAGCCCTGGAAAAGAAAACAGACAGACAAACACACAGGGAGCAGGAGCACACAAACGCACAGGCTAATTCAACTAACATGCAAAGCAAGAGGGAAAACGAAAAAGTTAAGAGAAAAGATGGAGGAGGGAGGGCGAATAATAGGGAGTATAAAATACATAAAAGGGTCAAAAAGGGGAAA
>NW_024080645.1:7518935-7646552 GCF_003009895.1 Hyaena hyaena
CAGGGGCCCCAGCCCCCCGGGAGCTACAATGGCGGCAGGCGCGCCACCACTCCGAAGTCTAGCCTCCAGGAGCAGCACAAAGAAGCAGTTTGTTTGCTCAGCCCCCTCCAGGACCAGTTGGCGCGAGGGGACCTGGTGTGCAGGTATTTGGCAAGTACGGTCTTTCCAACGGAGGTTTTTCTCCCCCGTGCAGAGGTTTTTCTGTTTCGGACTCTCCTGCACATTTGGTTTTATTTTTATTATTTGCAAAGGAAAACTTGTGGGGTGACCGTTAAAATGAAGTTTTTCTGAAGGTTATATCTGTATTGTTTGTCACATTTTCTCAAATGTGATTCATTGTTGTATTGTACATGTATTTCTTAGTCATAGATCAGTCATAAAGAGGTTCTCTTTTTATTTATTTTTAATTTTAGAAGTTTATTTATTTAGATAGAGCACACATGGGGAAAGGGCAGAGAGAGAGAATCCAAGCAAGTTCTGCACTGTCAGCATAGAGCCCAGCATGGGGGCTTGAACTCTCAAACCATGAGATCACAACATGAGCCAAAATCAAGAATACTCTGCTTAACTGGTTGAGCCACCAAGGCACTGTGAGGTTCTCTTTTTAGTAACAGCATTATCCATATGTAATTCCCATACCCTTTAATTCACCTGTTTAAAGTGCATGATTCAATGATTTTTAGTATATTCAGGCTATTGTGACTGTCACCAAAATTGATATTTGAACATTTTTATCTCCCTCTTCCCTCAAACCATCCTCTTCCTAACCAATCACCAATCTACTTTTCTGTATCTGTAGATTTGCCTATTCTGGATAGTTCATGTAAATGGAATAATATAATATAATATAATATAATATAATATAATATAATATAATATAACATAACAGAATATATAGTCTTTGTGACTGACTTCTTTTACTTAGCATAATACTTAAATACTTAAAAAGTTCATCTGAATCATGTATCATTAATTCACTAATTTTAATAGAAAATTAATATTCCATTGGATATTCCACATTTTATCTATTTATCATTTGATAGACATTTGCATTGTTTCCACTTTTTGACTATTAGGAATAGTGCTTCTGTGAACACTCACGTACAAGTTCTGTGTGGACAGCTGTTTTCATTCCTCTTGGGTATGTACCAGGAATGGAATTGCAAAGTCAATTGTGACCCTGGAGTTAACTTTTTAAGGAATTGCCAAATATTTTTGAAAGCGACTGCACCATTTTACATTCCCATCAGGAATGTATGAGGGTTCCAGTGTCTCCGCACCCTTTTCAATACTTCTTGCTATCTCTGTGTTTGTAGCCTTCCTAGCGAGTGTGAAATGGTAGCTTTGAGTTGCACTTTTCTCATGGTAAAGGTGTTGAATAGCTTTTCAGATACTTATTGGCTGTTCTTTTTCGGAGAAATGTCTATTCAGATCCCTTACTCTTTTTTTTTTGTTAATAGTATCAACAATATAACATTTTAATTTGAATTCAATAAAACATTCAGGAATCGTACAATAAAAACTAAAATCATTGCTAAGGAAAAAAAGAAAAATTTAATTAAAAGAAAGGTATATGATGTTGATGAATTGGAGATTGTAGATAGTGAAGCTATAAATTCTCCCAGTTATGCTCTATATGTTTATACACCACAAACAAAATTCCAGAAAGATTTTTTTAATAGAAATTAACAAACTGATCCTAAAGTTTATATTAAACTACAAAGGATCTAAAATGGCAAAAACAATTCTAAAATAAAAGATCAAGGTTAAGAGAATTTACATTATATGATTTGAAGATTTACTGTTAAGTACAGTAAGAAAGATACTGTGGTTTTGGCTTAAAGACAAGCTAGGTCGACTCAACAGAAGAAAATAGACATGTGCATAGACAAATGCATGATTTTTACTAATATTTCCATGAGAAATTTAGTGGAATTTATTAGAGAAAGAATAGTTTAAAACAATGTTTAAAGAAATGTACATTCATAAACAAAGGAAAAGAACATTGACTCTTACATTATACCATACACAAATTTTAACTATAAATAGATCATAGTCCAACACAAAGGATAAAGTATAAAACATTATAGGAAACATAAGGGAACACAGGAGAAAAATCTTCATTTCCTTAGGATAGGCAAATATCTTATAGGTTAAAAAAGAATAAATTGATTAGTCTCCATAAAAATTAAATAATTCTGTTCTAGAAGAGACACGTTCAAAAAATAAGAGGACAAGCCACCAATGGAAGAAAATATTTGCAATAAATGTATCTAATTAATGACTACATACAGAATATGTAAGTATCATTTAAAACCCCATTATCATCAACCCAGTAAAAATGAACAAAATATTTTAACAGACACTTTGCAAAATGAGGTATGAGAATTGTCAAAAAGCACATGAAAGATGTCCAATGTCAGTCATCAGAGAAGGTACCATTTAACACCTGAATGAAAAACTTCTATACGCATTTTACAATGTCTAAAATAAATTGACTGGCAAAACCCAAGTGCTGTCAAAAAACTCTCTTACATTGCTGTTTATCCCTTACTCATTTTAAAATTGAGTTACTTGATCTTTTTATTATTGATTTGTAATGGTTCTTTATGTATTCTAGATATATGTCTCTTATCAGATACATGATTTGCAAATATTTTCTCCTAGTTCTCTCTTTTTAAGTAAGTAAGGGAAGGAAAACTAAAATGTATTAAGGGAACTGTTGTGATCAGCATTATACTTAGGGCTGTTAGAAATGCTAAAGTATAGAAATGATTTCTATCTTTTAGGACATTGGTTTCTTTGGAGATCCAAGACTTATGTGATGTAATTGGAAAACAACATAGAATATGTTAAATAGTATACAATCTTGATCAAAAATAGTATGAAAAAAAGTATGAAAAATAAATGCCCTGGGGGGCACCTGGATGGCTCAGTTGGTTAAGCATTTGACTTTGGCTCAGGTCATGATCTGAGTTCGTGAGTTCAAGGCCTGCCTTGGGTTCTGTGCTGACCGTTCAGAGCCTGGAGCCTGCTTCAGACTCTGTGTCTCCCTCTCTCTCTGCCCCTCCCCACTCATGCTCTGTCTCTCTCTCTCTGTCTCTCAAATATAAATAAACATTAAAAATTTTTTAAAAAAGTAAATGCCTTGGAATTCCAAGGAACCAAGGTCGAAAGTAATTGATTTAAATCATTTATTTTGAGTAGAATGTTAACTATTCAAAATAACTTTTAAAAAAGAATATTTCTTTTTGATTCATTTCTTTTTTTAAAAAAATTTGGAGTTTATTTAAGAGACAGAGAAGGTGAGTGGGGGAGGGGCAAGGAGAGAGTGGAGAGAGAATTCCAAGCATGTACTGTGAGATCATGACCTGAACTGAAACCAAAAGTTGGATCCTTAGCTGACTGAGCCACCGAGGCTCCTGATTCAGTTACTATGGACTTTAGCATATATGCTGTATCGTGTGTACTTTGTCATTCTTTCCTACTGGACTGTAGATACCGTCTTTGTTTATCCATGTGATCCTAATACTTGGCATAGTGCCTGATATGAGGCACACGTCCAATAAATATTTGTTGAATGAGCAAAAATTAGTATGTGCTGGAGCTCTCAGAGAGTGTAGCACTAATTAAGCACTTTTACAGAGTTGTCACAAGGTGGAAAATGTTAGGGTGGAAGAGCAACAGGTGGAGGGAAGCCCTGGGTGCCTTCACAGCTCCTGTCATTAACCAGCTCTGTAGTCCTGGTGTTGCTGACCAGCAACATAGATCCTTGTTCTGAAGTGAGGAGAATGCATTGGCTCTTTTCCTTTTTAACATTCTGAGTTTCATGAGCAGCATAAACCTAAAACATTTAGAACCAGCTGAAAATTTTCTAAGAGTTGAATGCATGATTAAGGTTTTGTGCTAAAATACCACAGACATTAATTAGTATCTGCCATTTGTGTAAAATTATGTTAAAAAATGATATTTCTAATATTGGATGTACTAAGAAGATATTTACAAGGCAGTATCTTAAGGGTTATCATTAGTAGAATGTTGGGATTAATTTATCAATTTATTTATATCCAACCCACTTTCTTCCAAAGAAGATTTGAGGTGGCCATTCAAGCTAGTATCTTTTTCCTTAAGGCAAAAGGTTCTTAGGTGCTATTAAAATACATTTTATTTGTTATTTTTATCCTCCAAAAATACCCTCAAAATTTTGGTGTTTCAGAGGTTATAATTTTTTTTCAGAGGCCATAAAGTTTTTAAACAGGATTAGGAAAGGAGAAATGTTTCAGTAATGCTACTTTCATGTAAAAAAATTTTTTTTTAATTTTAAGTAGGCTCTACATCCAATGTGGGGCTTGAACTTAGAACCCCAAGATCAAGAGTCACATGCTGTACCCACTGAGCCAGCCAGGTCCCCCAGTAATGCTATTTTAACATGAAGCTCTAAAATTAATGGCTTTTGAACAATAAAAAGAATGACTCTCCAGTATATAGTATTCTAGTTGAATTGAAATCTCTCCAACGCTGTGCATTTTCTGAAAAAATTTTTAACGTTTATTCATTTTTGAGAGACAGAGGCAGAGCACGAGCAGAGTAGGGGCAGAGAGAGACACACACACACAGAATCTGAAGTAAGCTCCAGGCTCCGAGCTGTCAGCACAGAGCCCGACGCAGGGCTCGAACCCACAAACCGCGAGATCATGACCTGAGTCAAAATTGGATGCTTAATCAACTGAGCCACCCAGGCGCCCCACCAATGTTCTGCATTTTAACATACGGGGTCTTTAATGGGAGGCATGGTGGGAAAATCTATGGTATTTAGGGATTAAATCAAGTATCCTAAATTGCTAAGGGGAGCAAGACATAAGCTCTTGTGGAATTAACTGTACTCTTGATGAAGAAAGATGCAGTGGTCTGACAGGAAAAGCATTTCCTCTGGCTGGGGGATGAGATACTCTTTGATAGCTCCACTAGAAAACATGGTCTGTTAGAATAAAGAGAGAAGATTTTGTGAAAATGCTAATTCTCTGTTAGACCATTTTGTTGAGGTTGGGGAAGGACCATCATGAGCTAGAAATCCCTTCATGTGGACTTAATGATAAATAAGCCAGTGACATTTTGGTTCAAGTAAATGTTTTTTCTTTGTAAAATCATGAGTCTTGAGTCAATGTCATGCTTGGATTTCACACATTTCACGTATCCCTAACAGAGACTCCAATCCATTCAACACTGAAAACTCTCATTTCTTTAGAGATGCTTGACTAAGCTCCATAGAAGTCTAAACATAATTGTGACCCATAAATCTAACCAGTCTTTGGCTGTGGCATCTAAAATTTTAAAAATATTGTTTTTCTCTCTTTTTATTAAGTGTTAGGTCCTAAGGTAATTTTATACAAATGTATAGCAAACAAAGGTATGACAAGTCTGAATAATTCATTCAACATTTATATGTTTGTATATTAAAATCATGTAAATTAAAGCTTATGTACTTTATATTTACAGTTGATAAATGAACTTTACTGAAACATATCTGTTTTCTAGGTTTAGAATTTTATGGCAAGCAACCCCTCCCTAGCCCCAGTAACTTATTTAAAAGCTTAAAAACTTTTGTTAAAATACTCTTTATTAAGTACTGAATGTTTCCTAAGGAACTCAGTGTATTTCCATGTGAGTAATCTGATTTAACTAAGAAATATATCTGAACTACAGTGTCCTTTATTGGTCATAAAGATTTGTATTAATATTTTATTTTAAGAGCTCCATTAGTAGCCTAAATAATAGTTTGGTTCACTGATAAAGCCAAATGTTTTTTAAAGTAAAAGTATTTGGTGGGAGAGAAGTTAATACACTAACTTTCAAAAATTTGTTATGCAGGATTAGCTGAACCATCCTGTGTTGCAAAACATGAAGATAGTTTGTTTAAGGATTTATTTCAAGACTACGAAAGATGGGTTCGTCCTGTGGAATACCTGAAAGACAAAATAAAAATAAAGTTTGGCCTTGCAATATCTCAATTAGTGGATGTGGTAGGTGTGCATATCATTACACACTCAATTTCATCAGGCTTCCTGAGAGCATTGTGGGTGTCCCAGCGCTGTGTTGGGAGGCCTGGCTTACAAAGGAAAATGAGACATAGTCATTTTCCTAAAGGAACTCAGCAGGGAAAGATAGTTATTACTCAATAGACATAGGAATACACTTTTTATATAACACTGTGTAGTTTAGAAATCTTTGGTAATAGGTCGATTAAAAACATTAAAAAAATATTTATGTATTTTTGAGAAAGAGTGTCCATGCATGCCCACACAAGTGGGGGAGGGGCAGAGAGAGAGGGAGACACAGAATCCCAAGCAGGCTCTGCACTGTCAGCTCAAAGCCTGATGTGGGGCTCAAACCCATGAACCATTAGATCATGAACTGAGCTGAAGTAGGCCATCAACCGACTGGGCCATCCAGGTGCCTCAAATAATGTCTATTTTTAATAAGCTCAAAGATATTAAACATTTTATATGGAAGTTTCTTCTTAAATTTGTTTAAAGATATGTTAAAAATCAACATGTTAAAGAGAAAAAGTTCAAGAGTAGAGTTGTAGATTTTTAGGACCAAAAAGCATCTCAGCAGATCATTGTTTCAATATCACACTTAAACTGTACCAGAGATTTTCCCCTATGACGTCCACCAGGGAGTATTGTTTCCCTTGTAACTTGTTCTGACTGTCAAGAGATCCTTTCTATTCAAACTAAAAAGTTAATGCTGATATTTAAGTTAGTTTCTTCTTGTTCTGATTATGTCAATCAATAGTTATTTCCCTGCTGTGTTCCCAAAACAGAGAGAGAGAGTGTGTGTGTGTGTGTGTGTGTGTGAGAGAGAGAGAGAGAGGGAGAGAGAGGTTGTACAATAACATTTTAGGCATGCCTTTATTTTCTAACTTGAGAAGCAATGCATAATTTTTGCAGAGAATTTGGAAAGTGCAAACAAATACAAATAAGGAAATAAAAATCGACTATAATTCTACCACCCAGAGACGACCAGTGAACATTCTGCTGCTTTTCTTGCCAGTTTTTTCTTTGCATGTATACTTTAAAATTGGAATACTAATTTAGACGTAATTAAGAATTTTTTCCCTTTGGTTTTTTTCCCCCAAATTAAAAAATTTTAATTCCAGTTTGTTAACATACAGTGTTAGTTCAGGTGTACAACATATAGTGATTTCACACTTCTATGTATTACTCAGTGCTCATTTTCCCTCCTGTCTGTTGTTATAGGAAGAACATTTCCCTATATCATTATGTAATCTTCAAATATACTTTTAATGGCTATATGATTTTCCATTTATAATTTATTTAAATATTCTCTTGGCAGAAGTTAATTCCCAATATTTCCTAATATAAATGACAATCATGAGTATATTTGTACACAAATATCTAAATTTCTCCTTTTTTTTCTCATGTTTATTTTTGAGAGAGAGATCAACAGAGCACAAACAGGGGAGGGCCAGGGAGAGAGGGAGACACAGAAGCTGAAGCAGCTCCAGGCTCTGAGCTGTCAGCACAGAGCCCGACACGGGGCTCGAACCCACGAACCGTGAGTTCATGACCTGAGCTGAAGTCAGATGGTTAACCGACTGAGCCACCCAAGTGCCCTCTCCTTTTTTTGTTTTTAAAGTAAGCTTCATGCCCATGAGGATTGGAGTCACCTGCTCTAACCAAGGAGCCAGCCAGGCGCCCCAAAGGATATACACTTTTAAAAGTCTAGTGTGTTAATGATATGACCTTAATTGCCTCCAGAAAGATCAGTGAATATGGACTGTGTTGTGTCCTTTGCCCTCTGCTAGGAGATTTTCAATATAAGTACAAATAGGGAAGTAGTGAGATGAGTGGGGCTTGGTCTCAAAGACCTGTCTTTCTAGTCGGGACCATCAGCAAGTGAGTGTAGTGACTATAGGACATTGCAGTCCTAAACTGTGATACCACAAAAATTTGGGGACTCAGATCTTGATTATTTAGGTCATTAAAGAATGCAGGCAGAGGCCCTCCAGCTGGCCTTGTCGGGACTCAGACACACGGAGAGGAGAGTAGCAAGGAGCAGTACGATCTAGGCTGAAGAGCCTTTCTGTTCAGCTGTTCAGATCAAAAGGTCCCTGTTGGAGGCCACTCCCCGGGATGGTCTGATGGGCGGTGGAGGGGCCTGCACTGTGCTGTCTCTCCTGCCATTTTTCAATTGGAGAGTTTTACTTCTTGGAAAAAGTCACTTATCTTTCAAGGCCAAATTTATTTGTCTGACGCTTTGTGACATCTTTCCAGAGTTCCTAACACAGTCTCCCCTGTTCACGCAGCCCTTTGCACCGCTGGCACCTGTGTGCTCCAGCGTGGCACCCTCAGAGCGGCCATGCTTCATCCCTCGCGTCTGTCCCAGGCGTGGTGCCTGGCACAGGGCAGGTGCTGAGTGAATGACAGATGTGACAGGCAACAGATGTGGTCAAAGCAGTGCTTTAGGAAGAGCCGTAGGACAGTCAAATGCATGTTTTGAGAAGTACAAGAGATGAGGAGCTTCGGAGGCGAGTCCGAAGACCAGGCAGAAGCTGGAGCAGGATGTGACCACTGAACATGGAGGGAGGTGTCCGGTTTTGAAGCCTGAGTAGTTGGAACGGGAGGGTGATGGATCTGGAAGATGCGCTCACTTGCTGAGGAGATGATGCTCCGCTGTGATGGCGGGTGATTGTGCTACATTCCTGAGGCCCTGGGAAAGTCCGTGCCGGCTCTGCGGGCAGAGAGGAGGCTGTCAGTGTGGAGACCCTGACCCAGGGCTGAGTATTGAAAACATTGGACGGAAGAGTTTTAAAGCGAGCAGGGAAAGCAGGCAAGTTTATCTCTGAGGAACATTCATAGAAGGTGGTGGAAGGAAGGGTGAGCCCAGCAGAGAAGTCGGGGACGGGCTGCTTCCTGTGAGAAGAGCCCAGAACATGTAAGGTCAGTGACCATGAGAGAAAAAGAGGACAAGCGTGGAGGGAGAGGAGCCAAGGGCCCTGGACCTTGAGAATCGAGGCTTTATGTCCCTTTAACCGCTAAGCTCTTTCCCCCCAGGCTTGTAGTCATGTGTGGTGGCTCCTCCTCAAAGTTCGCTCAGTTTCCTGCTTTATTTCCTACGTGTTCGAGCTCTCTCTCGCTCTCAAATTTCCACGTTGGCTTGCTTGTTAGATGCTGGTTTTATGGTCAGGTTAAGAAACTCTTACCCCTAACACTTTTCTGCTCTACTTCCGCGCGGGCACGTCTCTGTTCGTGTGCCTCGCCCTCCTGGGTGCAGCCTTGCGCTTGGCCTTCCTCCTAGGTTTTGTTTCGTTTCCTTGCATCCTGCATTGTGCTGAGCACATTAAAGGTGCTTGGGAGGTCCCTGGGTGACCTTACGTTAGGCTGTATCCCCTAAGGCAGTGGCTAACTCCCACATCTGGGGCCAGTGGTGAACTTAGGTACTGTTCTTGTATCTGTGTTCCTGTTGAGGATACTGGGTATTGACTAGGTCCTAGTCCATAGTGCACAATTTATGTGTGTTCACATTTTTCTGGGGGAAGAGGTCTATGATTTTCATTAGCTTCTCAAAGATGTCCTATTACCTTACAGTGTCACAGGTGGTAAGTATACCAGAACTTTCCTAACTGTTAAAGCCTCTGTTTAGAACTCAGGCCTACTGGGAATATTCTGATGCAGAGAGCAGCTTTCTCTGGATGGTGTGTGCCTTTGGGGTAGACAGTAGGACTGGTGGCACGGAGCGTAAACTCAGGAGCTTTGAGTTCTGACATCAGTTCTGCCACCAATTGTGGTGTGATTTTAGGCAAGTTGCCTCATTGGTCTAGTTTCTATAATTGCAGAATGAATGGTTTGCAGCGGGTGAAATCTATAGATCCTTTTCAGCTCCAGTGTTTTACTCCAGGACAATTGCCCTTCGGAACCACAGTGTAAGAGTGATGGCCATGCAGTATTTCCTAGTAATTGTTCCCATGTAGGGACATCACAGATGTCTTTGTCTCAAGGGAGGTGCTTCCTTCTGCCTCCCTCCTTTCTCTTAGACCACTCATGTATTTTGGAATGAGCCATTTAACCCTCTGTCCCCTCTCCCCGGCTGTGGGGATTGCCTCAGCCTTCTGTGGGCCTGTCCTGCCCACGGTGTACTTGTGCTTGGTCGTCACGATGATGTACTGGTCCAGTAGGCTCCATGATACTTCAGTAAAATGTCCTGGAAGAGATGTCTCTTTAATTAGGCCTTGAGAATTCAGTGAAAAACTGGTCTTAGCAAAGATATAATGGCAGGAAGGTGTAAGTAGCAAATATCAAAGACCCCAGCTTTCTAGAAAAGCAGGCTGTGAAAGCTTATGAAGCTGCCACTCAGGACAGTGACCCCAGTATTCTTTTCCTACATAGCCGCCCCTCAGAGAGTCACGTCTGTGCCTCAGCGGAGAACGGAACTACCAGTTACAGCCCTGCAGGAAGGCACAGAGACCGCGCATCTCATTCTAATGTGCGCACTTCTCCACACTTCAGCACTTCTGAAATCAAGATGTGTATTATAATTAGTGGCAACTTAAAATTCATTGTCAGCCTTTTCCTTTCTTAGTGCTAAGTACATAAACTAATGTATGTGCTTGTTTCTTAGATTGTGTCTTAGACTTGAGGATGTAGAGTAGTGGAGTGTGTGAATGTTAAATCTAACGCCAGTGGTGTGCTGCAGGGCAGTTTAGCTGAAATTCAGAGCATCTGGAAAGGGGTAATGTGAGATTAGGCTGGAAAAATGATACTGCATTTCCAGAGAGCTGCATCAATGAGCAGGATGTAGGTACTATATGAACAGGAATGTTTGTATAAAACTGTGAAAATTCTTATTTATAGAAATGTTGTTTCTGTACTTGAAATAATCTGCATTATTTAAATTTTTGTTTTATAGGATGAGAAAAATCAGTTAATGACAACGAACGTCTGGCTGAAACAGGTGTGTATAAAACTCAGAAGGGCACCTGGCTGGCCACTGGTGCCCCAGGGCTAGCAGCACAGAGAGGCACGAGTGTGTGGTCTCGGTGGGTCGGCAGGGTGGAGAAGGGTGAGGGCAGATGCGGTCCTCGTGTTCGTTCAGGCAGCACCGGGCGGCTGCTGTCCAGCAGACACTGTTCTGGGCAACTGGGGAAACAGCAGTCAACAAAATGGACAGAAGTCCTGCTGTCAAGAACTTCGTTCGAGTCAGGGGAGAGAAATAAGTAAGCTGTTACAGTATCTCGGAAGTGGACAAGCTTGGAGAAAAACACATTGGGAATGAGGATACGGGACGGGTGGGGAATGTACTTTTAAATAGGGAGCTTGGGGAAAGTGCTGCTCAGAGGGTCATGTTTGAGCAAGACCTGAAGGAGAAGAAAGAAGCCTTGTGAATATCTAGCGGAGAAGTGATCCAGACAGAGAGGGATGTATAAGTGCAAAGGCCTGAGGCCGGAGAGCACCTGGTGTGTTTAAGGAGGAGCAAACAGGCTGATGTGGGTAGAGGTGAGTAGGGGTGTGTAGATGAGGTCACAGAAGCAGTGGGAAGCCAGTGGTGTAGCCAGCATCTAGGCCATTGTGAGGATTGTGGTGTTTACTTGGAGCTGTCTGGGAATGGGTGATGAATTATTTTTACATACGTAGCTCCTTTTTATTTTTTAATTAAAAAAATTTTTTTATTTATTTCTGAGAGAGAGAGACAGACAGAGAGAGAGCCGGGGAGGGTCAGAGAGAGAGGGAGACACAGAATCCGAAGCAGGCTCCAGGCTCCAAGCTGTCAGCACAGAGCCCGACGCGGGGCTCGAACCCGTGAACCATGAGATCATGACCTGAGCCAAAGTCAGACACTGTACCGACTGAGCCACCCAGGTGCTCCCGTAGCTCCTTTTTAGAAAGGACTGCTTTTTCTTCAAGGCCATCATACCTATGTCTTCAGCTGCTGTTGTGTGCTTCCCTTTGCTCTTTATGACCCTTATTTTGATACCACTACCCGTCCCCTGAGCCTAGCCCTGCAAGGCCTGTATCCTTTTGTTGGGGTGCAAGTCTTAACTTGACATGATCACAGAATTGTCTCCATGTGGAGCTTGGACAAGGTGTTTACATGTGGAACGTGTAATAAATCCAATTCCCCTGCATGCACTAGTCCAGCCAGTTACAATGCAGCTGGAAAAGAGAATGTCTGCCTTAAACCCGGACCTTAGATGCCCATGGCTGTGGCTCCTGGGCATGGCCAGTTGGTGGGACAGGAGGTGCCCAGCAGCGCTGTGAACACCCCCAGCCACAGGTCTGCATCTGTGTCAGGAGGACCAGGGCCGGAGCCACCGCACAGGGCGCAGGGCTGTGCTTCTCTAACTCTTAAGAAGGACTTGGAGGTGAATTTTCTCTATGCCGAGTAGAGATGATTTTATGTCTAGAATTTCTGGACTTGCCATAAAGAGTATAGTTTTCACAACTCTTGACTATTGATTTATTGAAACTGATGCCATTGTCTTTGCAGGAGTGGATAGATGTAAAGTTAAGATGGCGCCCTGGCGACTATGGTGGAATAAAAATTATACGTGTCCCTTCAGACTCTCTCTGGACCCCAGACATTGTTTTGTTTGATAAGTAAGTCACACTCCTAAATATTACTTTATGTTTTTTTAAAAAATGCTTGTATATTAAGCACTAGTAATTTTTCTTCCTTCCAAAAATTGTTTACCTTTAAAATCAGAAGACTTGATCTTGTGTTCTGTTGTGAACCTCCAAATATGTTCTCTGGGTCCTCTCCTTTTTTTGGTGTATTGTTTCCTGATCATAAAAGTGTTCTTTGATTTCTAAAACATGTAAAACATTTGAGAAGTCCAGAAAGGTGTAAGGAAATTGGGGGGGTGTCCCCTATAATCAGTCCCATTATTCTAGCATTAGAGGCAGGTGTGCGCATGAGCTCACGCATAGAACTTACTCTGTGCCTAGCTGTGTGCGCGGTGCCTTTCTGCTTTATTTGATTCCCAACACTACTGTTAAAATGGCATTTCTGACAGGTGAGGGCATTATAACCTTGTCCAAGGTCACACAGTTTGCATGTGGCAGGGTGGGGTTCACATCACATCCCTATTTATCCTTCTATTTAATAGACTATATATTTGGCAGTTTGCCTTCAAGATTTTTGGGTGTTTAAAAAATAGTCGAAGTCATACTTAATGTTCAAATGTGCATCCTTCAATTTTGCTTAAATACTATATTATAATTATCCCATGATGGGGAATGTTGAGTGAACTCATCTTTATAGGCACCCTACCTAGATGTATTTTGAGGATGGTTTTTAACTCGGTGAAAGGATAATTCTGGGTATGAGTTTCATTTTTTTCTAGGACCACTCCGGGGCAAATCCTGGGAATTTGTACTTATCCTAAAGCACTTTGTATTATCTGCAGTCAAGCATTTGGCATGAAGACAGAGCAAATGCTATGTGAAAAATGTTACTCTTTAAACACTTTTCCCTCCGTGTTTCTTAATAGGCAAAGAGGGAACAAAGTTATAAGGTAGTAGGATACAGCTTCCCAGAGTACCATTTTACTCTAGGTCACAGTAAACATTTTTTTAAAGTTTATTTATTTATATTGAGAAAGAGCACACACATGTGAGTGGGGCAGGGGCGGAGAAAGAATCCCAAGCAGGCTTTGCACTGTCAATGCAGAGCCTGATGCAGGGCTTGAACTCACACATTGGGAGATCCTGACCTGAGCTGAAATCAAGAGCCCAACACTTAACTGACTGAACCACCCAGGCGCCCCAGTCTCTGAAAAACATTTTTAATAAACATGAATGTATAAGAGTAGTGTGCAAAAGTCACACGAGTTTTAAGATAAAAGACAGTATTTCAAAGAAATCCTATGTTCCTGCCAGACTTCTCCAGTATAGGAGCTCACCTGGTAGCAGAACTTGAGAGGCACAACTTAGAGCTCATGTTCTTTCCTGCCCCCGTAGTAAGTGTCCAGTATTTGTGATGGAGGCGAAGAGCATGTGTGGAGAGCCTAGACCTGTGGATTCAGGTTCTGGCTAATATTTTATTGTTGCAATAGCCTAATTATATTTTGTGTGTAAAGGGAAATCTTTCAGCATCAAAAATCTCAGGATTTTGTGAAATAGAGATCAACTGTCAGTCCTGGAGTAGATGTGGAAGGAGTTCAGTTCTAGTACAGTCAGATATTTACACAAGATGTCCTTAAAACAGAGCCCCCTACCTGAGCAGGTATATCTCAAGCATAATAATTTAAAAAGTATCTCATGCCATGGTGTCAGCTTTCTTTCATATCAGGCTCATGAAGGCCTGTGTTGTGTAGTCTCTGCATTGTTATGTGCGTGTATTTATTTTAGTGCAGATGGACGTTTTGAAGGGGCCAGCACGAAAGCAGTCGTCAGGTATGATGGCACTGTCACCTGGACTCCACCCGCAAACTACAAAAGTTCCTGCACCATAGATGTCACGTTTTTCCCATTCGATCTCCAAAACTGCTCCATGAAATTTGGTTCTTGGACTTACGATGGATCACAGGTTGATATAATTTTAGAGGACCAGAATGTGGACAAGAGAGATTTTTTTGACAATGGAGAATGGGAGATTGTGAGTGCAACGGGAAGCAAAGGAAACAGAACAGATGGCTCCTGCTGGTACCCTTATGTCACCTACTCATTTGTAATTAAGCGTCTGCCTCTGTTTTACACCTTGTTCCTTATTATACCCTGTATTGGGCTCTCATTTTTAACTGTGCTTGTCTTCTATCTCCCCTCAAACGAAGGTGAGAAGCTCAGTCTCTGCACGTCAGTCCTGGTCTCTCTGACTGTCTTCCTTCTGGTTATTGAAGAGATCATACCCTCGTCTTCCAAAGTAATACCTCTGATTGGAGAGTATCTGGTGTTCACCATGATTTTTGTGACGCTGTCAATCATGGTGACTGTCTTCGCTATCAACATCCATCATCGTTCTTCCTCAACACACGATGCAATGGCACCTTGGGTCCGCAAGATATTTCTCCACAAGCTTCCCAAACTGCTGTGCATGAGAAGTCACGTAGATAGGTATTTCGCTCAGAGGGAGGGAACTGAGGGCGGTAGTAGACCAGAGTCTTCTAGAAACACCTTGGAAGCTGCGCTTGATTCCATCCGCTACATTACAAGACACGTCATGAAGGAGAATGACGTCCGTGAGGTCTGTGACACGTGTTTACAAAATGCTCGTCTGCTTCCATTCTCAAGACTAAGTGGAGATTGAGGGCCAGAAATGCTGACACGCTGTTCAGTAGATCTTTACCAAAATTTCAGTTAAAACATCTGCCAAATGGGCATCTATGTAGATCTCACCTCTCCATTCCCCTTTAGCAATTTCATCTTGTGCCAACTGTTATTACTCTAAAGAGTAATAATACTGCCATTTGTTTTTTTGCCTCTGATGTGATTGTTTTAATTCTATCTTCTGTGACTTTGTTTCTGAATTCTGTGGTAATCTGTAGGCACAACTGGCATTATAATTTATCAAAAGCTATTTTGTTTTTTAAAGAATGAGCCTAATGTAGGCTCTATAAATACAGCCAAGATATTTTTTCTAGAATATGTCTTTTTCTTGTCCATTTACAAGAGAATGCTAGTGAAATTGAAAGCAGTAAGATATTCTTGGGTGTTGTATATGTCACAATGTTCATGTGAAAGTTAGAAATAGTGCTTAGTAATATGCTTAATTTGCTTAAAACCAAAAATTTGCTTAAAACTTTATTATAGAAAAATAACTCTCATTGGCTTATTTAAGGCTCATTTTTAAAATGTAAGAATTGAACATGAATACATTTTACTAATGTGATGTTAGATTTTCTTTCAAAGTGTCAAATTTTAATCTTGTCACTATTCTTTATTTCTATTGCATAATATTTTTATTAAAACATTTTTTAAATGTTTATTTTTGAGAGGGGGAGGGACAGAGAGAGAAGGAATCAGACGATCTGAAGTGGGCTCTGAGCTGTCAGCACAGAGCCTGATGTGGGGCTTGAACCCATGAACCATGAAGTCATGACCTGAGCTGAAGTCTACACTTAACCCACTGAGCCACTCAGGCACCCCTTACTGTGTGATATTTTTAAAACTAAGACTGTAGTAGTATTTTCATAATTGAATTTACTTTGAGTAGTCCCCATTATATTATATGAATTCCCATTTCTAAACTTTTTTTTTTTGTGGAAAAATTTCTAGCAGATGTGGGAAGCCGACAAAGTAAATCTGATAAAACTATAGTCCTCACAGAAGGAACATATAACATAGATTTCTGAAAAAACTTAAATGCTTGTGGATTTGTAAAATGTCTATTTCATGGTAGTAGGATTAGTTTATGAGGTCTGAAGCTATCAATGGAGTCTTAAAAATATAGATATCAGTGGGGCGCCTGGGTGGCTTAGTCGGTTAAGTGTCCGACTTTTGCTTAGGTCATGATCTTGCGGTTGGTGGGTTCGAGCCTCACGTTGGGCTCTGTGCTGACTGCCAGCTCAGAGCCTGGAGCCTATTTCAGAGTCTGTATCTCCCTCTCTCTCTGACCCTCCCCTGCTCACACTGTCTCTCTCTCTCTCCTAGAAATAAATAAAAATATAAAAAAAATATATAGATATTAGTTAAATAATGATCTGGATTAATGTCTGGATTAATAAATGTCTGCAAAGTATTGTGCAAAAGGGCCAGGGCCCATCCCCCTGGGACCAGTAAATGGTATTTATTTTCAGGCGGGAACTTAGAAAAGCAGTAGAGTGTTTATAGCTACCTAAAGTCCACATTATCTTACAGCTGAGGGGGCAGAGTTTTTGTGGGGGACCTCGTGCTCCCTAAAGGCAAGGGCCAGGGAAGGCCCTGTGAGGGAAGCCTCTGGTGCTCAGGGGCCTGTCTCACTTTGAGGTCACTTGTAGATGCTGAGCTAGCTCCTTGCTTAGGCTGCAAAATGGGGGTTGAAATGAGGTCCAGCCAGCAGATCTGAATTCATGAACTTAGATTAAAATGGCCCCCGGGGAATCCAAAACTAAATAGTGCACATTGTGGGGTGGAAAGAAGATAACGGCTAATACATATTATTCTTTTTTTCTTTTTATTTATTTTGGAAAAGAGAGAGAGAATCCCAAGCAGGCTATCCCCTGTCAGATCTCATGAACCGTGAGATCATGACCTGAGCCAAAGTGAAGGGTCGGACGCTTAACTGAATGAATTACCCAGGCACCCTCTAATCTGTGTTATTCTGAACCAGTTGTTAATTTGGCCTGAGATTAACCTCAGGCTGGATTCTCTTTAAAAATTAAAATAAGTAAGCACTGCTGGACAAGAAAAAGTACAGAAAAAACTATGTTATATGAATAAAAGAGATTTTTTTAGTTTATTATAAAATACCCAAGTAGTATAAATTCTAATTTTATTAAAAGTATGTCCAAAATGTCACTTGTAGGGGCACCTGGGTGGCTCAGTCAGGTAAGCGTCCGACTTCGGCTCAGGTCATGGTCTCATGGTTCGTGGGTTCAAGCCCTGTGTCGGGCTCTGTGCTAACAGCCAGCTCAGAGCCTGGAGCCTGTTTCGAATTCTGTGTCTCCCTATCTCTCTGCCCCTTTCCTGCTCACGCTGTCTGTGTCTCTCTCTCTCTCTCTCTCTCAGAAATAAATAAAAAACATTTTTAAAAATGTCACTTATAATATATTAAAAATCAAGAAGTACATTAATCAACTGTGCAGTGTCTCTCAAAGCTTGTGGACGCTCTGTTCTAGATTGTCAGGAGAGTGTCTGTCTCTGAGCTCTGAGTACAAGGTCACCTACCGTTGTGAGGCAGCAACGGGAGGCAGAAAGTGATCTGGCCTCTGACTCGGTGTGTAATATCTTAATTACACAATTTTAATTTAAGTATTTAATATGTTTTTTTTTTTTTTTTTGCAACAGGTGGTTGAAGATTGGAAATTCATAGCGCAGGTGCTTGATCGGATGTTTCTATGGACTTTTCTTCTGGTTTCCATTGTTGGATCTCTTGGGCTTTTTGTTCCTGTTATTTATAAGTGGGCGAATATAATAGTACCGGTTCATATTGGAGATGCAAATAAGTGATCCTTCTTCCATAGTAGTGTCATAGTAGGAATTTAGTAGGGCCATAGTAGAAATTTAGTTACCAAAGGCACATATGTCTTTGGCATCTATAAAATTAGAAAATGTAAATTGCGTTTAAAATCTGAAGCAAGCTTTACCAGATTAACAGTTATTGGTTTATCTTAATAGATTGCCCATGAGAACATTTTACCTGCATGACTGAAGTAATAACTCAACATTTGATCTGAAAATAGCAAAATATTATCTGAACCGTACTAGTGAGAGCCTAATGTTGGTATCCTGGCAAACAGTACCAGTTTGTAATCAACGGTGAAGCTCGTCTTTTGATTGTGCTGGAAAATTCGTGTTGTATTTGAAGACTGATTTCAGGACTTTTTCTGCATTTGGTAAAGGTACACATTTAAAATTTTTCTTTCTTTCTGGCCTGTATCCACGGAGTAACCGCTAATCTTTAGCATGTTATTATACTGTGATATTAAATAAGCTAACTACTTGGTATGATAACAATTTAATGTGATGCTGCTTTTGTATAACCAACATTGTAAAAAATGAAAAATGGGAATTCCTTTAAGGATTACTTTATTTCTTAAATGCTTAAACTGAACAATTATTGTATTAACTATTTTTGTAGTTTACCTTCAATTGTAAAATCACACAATAGACAACTCTTATGGAGATGCACTAGTATCTTAACATTAATTTCAACCCCTTTATCCACATTTTCCACAATTAACCATCTTCTATATAAACTGTAGCATTTCTGTATCCTTAATCTTAGAAGAGTCCTCTACAATTAAGTGAATCCCTAATTTTAAAAACATGTCCATGGGTGCTACCAAATCATACTGTGAAAAACCACCTTCCAAGATTAAAGCTGGTTTCTAATTAGGTGGAAGTGCGCCATTACGTGGCTGTCACATTTCAGTTTCATCTCCTTTCCAGCAGTCACAGTCCTAGAGCCATAGAGCTGCAGGGCCTCTAGATGCAATGCAGTCTCACCGGTGACTGCTCATTCAGGACCGTAGCACACGTCACAGGTAAACAGGTGAGACTCCATCTCTGGATGCCCTGATTCAGCCATGACCAGGAATAAAACACTGTGGAAGCCCTGCATTTTACCTGGAACTCTTAGCTCTTGAGAGAACAAATTTGCCTTATTTATATAGTAAGTAACCCATCTAAGGTCAACACTCTTTGGAAGGCAGAGGGGATCTTGTCCATTTGTATTTTATTGTGGGCACATGTTTAATGTCTTTTAACAAGTGAAAGTCTGGTTTGATGAGTTTAAACTGCCTGTTAGCTCTCTTAGCACATATATATCCCTAATTCCTCTTCTACCTCTATTACTGTTACTTAAAATTTCTATAAGTGAGTAAATTTTGTAGAAATCTTCCTTTGACTTAACAAAACATGAGTCACAGCGGGCCGCAATATTGTCAGTTTTATTTTCACAAAGCCAAAACGTCAAAATGACTAGTGAGAAGATTAAAATGGTCTTTGTGAGCCCTCATCTCCTACCAGTGGCTACTGAGATTCAGAACTGCAGTTTGGAATACTCTCTTCTTAATAATCTGTCTATAGCAGTGGTTCTCAATCGGGGGCAGTTTTGTGCTTGAGGGGACACTTAGTTTTTGGAGACATTTTTGGTTGTCATAACAGCAAGGGGGCCCAGGATTATGTTCTTGGCGTCTAGTGGGTAGACACCAGGGTGCTGCTAAAAATCCTGCAATGTCCCTCCAACGCAGAATTATCTGGCCAAAAATGCCAGTAGCGCCAAGGTTAAGAAATGCTGTTCCAAAGGTTTAATAGCAATGAATGTGTGACTGGGCACCCCTTTTCAGAGCATAGTTCCCTAGGGTGATGCAAGATAAAAGCTGAGGCACTCTGTGCAGGAGGCGCGGCCCTTAGACTCTTGGAAAACAGTGGTGAGCGAGGAGTGCCTGGGAAGAAACCGTGGTGGTGGGGTATTGCTGAAACAGTACAAAACTACAAGGAGATTACAGGCCAAGTAAGAAAACCCTTGGGAAATCTGTTGTGATCCGGAACCAAATGGATTTTCACATTTCTGAGCAACACGTTTTCCTGTCCAGTTATGCCTCAGCCACCGCAAAAGGAGAAACAGTTTTCATATTTAGCCCATATTTACATATTCTCTAGTACTGTCTACTGCTTAACACTGCAGAATTATATTTTGATGTTTCTCTCCCTTACCAAAAAGGCTGGTTAAATGTTCATTTATCTATAATACATACTCTTGACTTTTTTCTTGCATGAATCTCTTTTGATAAAAACCAAGACACCTGGATAAATAAGTATGCCTTGGAATGCCAGAAGCCGTGCTGGTGGCTCGATGAAATGAGAAAGAGCCTAAATGTAAGAGCTAAAACAATACAACTCTTGGGAGAAAGAAGGACAAATTCTTTACAGCCCTGGATTCGGTAGTGACTTCTTGGATGTGACACAGAAGAACACAGCTAACAAAAAATTGACAAATTAGACTTAATGAAAATTTAAAAATTTTGTGCATCAGAAGACACTATCAACAGAGTGAAAAGACACCCCACATAGTAGGAGAAAATATTTGCAAGTCCTATTTCTGATAGGAGATTAATTTCTGGAATATATAGAGAACTCCTAAAACTTAACTAAAAACCACGAACAACCCACTTCAGAAGTGGAAAAGAACAGGCACCTGGGTGGCTCAGTCAGTTGAGCATCTGACCTCAGCTCAGGTCATGATCTCACAGCTCAGTGTGTGAGTTTGAGCCCTGCTTTGGGCTCTCTGCTGTCAGCGCAGAGCCACTGCAGATCCTGTTCCCCTCCCTCTCTGCACCTCACCTGCTTGCACTCTCTAAAGTAAACAAAACAACAACAAAAGAAGTGGAAAAGGACCTGCACAGACACCTCTCCAAAGAAGACACACAATGGCCAATAAGCACAGGAGAAGATGCTTTGCATCACTAATCGTTACATAAATGCACATCAAAACCACAATGAGATACCACCTCACGCCCATTAGGAGGGCTATTATTAAAAAAACAAAAACAAAAAAACCCAGAAAATATTGATGGGGACATGGAGAAATTGGCGCCCCTGTGGGAATGCAAACTGGTGCAGCCATGGTGGAAAACTGTATGGAGGTTCCTCAGAAAGTTGAAAACAGAATTACTACAGGACCCAACAATTCCACCTCTGGGCAGATACCCTAAGGAATCGATAGCAGGGTCTCAAACAGATACATGTGTGGCCCTGTTCACAGTAGCATTATCTGTAACAGCCAAAATGTGGAAGCCACCTCAGTGTCCCCTGACAGGTAAGTGGATAAGCAACATGAATACACTTGCAATGGAACACTGCTTAGCCTTAAAAAGAAAGGAGATTCTGACACCTGCTCCAACATGGATGAACCCTGAGGACATTATGCTGAGTGAAACTGGCCGATCACAAAAAGACAAATACTGTGTACTTCCACTTATATGAGGTGCTTAAAGTACTCAAAACAGTAAAATGTGCGTGTCAGGTGGGGAGGGGATGGGGAGTTAGTGTTCAATGTGTGCAGAGCTGCGGTTTTACAAGATGAAGAGCTCTGGAGATGGATGGTGGTGGCTGCACAGCAGCGTGGCTGTTTAACCACTGAGCTGTGGCTTGAGCACGATGAAGATGGTAAATTTCACGGTCAAGTGTATTTTACCGCAGTGACAAACGAGTATCCCTCCGCATTCTAGGAAGCCTCTGGCAAACACGGTTCGGTGCTTAAGCATCATCCCTTGCCATCAAAGGTTGCAGAAACAATCCTGCTGTCCCTAGGATGCACACCAGGATGAAAACCCACAGAAAAATTCGATCAATAACCATGGCGACGTACTTCCAATCATCTTGAATCTAAAAAACAAAAACAAAAATCGTGAAAGAGGAAAACATAAAGCAGGAAGGGAAGGGCATAGTGGACACATTCTCAGAACTGAACACTGAATAAATATGTTGCAGCAGCAGAAGCCATTCTGCAAGAAACCCTGTTTCCTAATGGAGTCCGAGGAAATCCTTCCTCAAGTCCCTCTATGTGTCATAGGAGGCAGGTATAAAATACTCTTGTTTAGTCTGTTTTGAATCAGAAATTTCTTGGGGCATCTGGCTGGCTCAGGTAGTAGGGCATACAACTCTTGATCTCAGAGCTGTGAGTTCAAGCCCCAAGTTGGGCAAAAAGCTTACTTAAAAACAAACAAACAAACAAACCCAAAATGTCTTAATGTATACATAACCTATTTTTTTGTAAACTGAATTCTAATTTATAAAGTTAGTAAAACCAGTTATTTGACTTGAGGACTCCTGGACTTTGTTAGAATAGCTAATACAATCCAGCCATCATTTACCATTGCTTCAAAGTACTGGTTCTTATCCAGTTTTAGATACTAATTTCCATTTAACATCTGTTCCAGACATGAAATAAGCAAATCAGGGCAAGGCCATCATCTCTCCCCCTCTGCCTCCTCGTCCTGCCCAGCTAACCAAACACCCTCTTCAACACTAAGGCCAAGTACCGCGGGACTCTAAACAGTGAGAGGACAGGCTGAAAATCAGAAATAATTGCTGACAATAAAGTAAAAGACCATAGAAAGAGCAAGACTAATTGTCTATAATACAGCCCCAATTCAGGCTTGAAATAGGAAGGAGAATTATATGTTAATTATACTCCTAGACAACTGAGAAGGCAAGGAAACTGTAATTGAATTGAAGAAGAGAGAACCCATGAATCAACTGATTTTGAAGAAATAATCGCATAATAAAGAGGCAGCATGTGATTTAGTGATTTAATTAAGTGCACTGAAATGGGACTGGGAGACAAGGATTTTCTTTTACTACTGTGAGCTGGAGCAGATGTGTCCTCCTGAAGACACTAAGGATTCTCGGCTAAAATTAGAATTATAATACCAATACTTCATGTGAATTCCTAAGGCTTTGGTTTGCAAGTGCCTCAAACACACAATGAACCTATGGTTCCCACCCACCTCTACCAGCTAACCTACGAAGGCTGTAGCAGGTAGACTTTGATTTTGTAACTGCAGCGTCTGAGAATCTGGGTAAATTATGTGACCTCTCTTTGCCTCAATTTCCCCATTTATGAAATGCAGATAAGAACAGTACTACCCTCAGAGGGTTAGGATGAGGATTAAGTGAAATAACGTTCTGGCACAGAGTCCTTAATGAATAGTACTTATTGATATTCATGCTGATTAAAAAAAAAAAAAAAGATGACCCTTATCCAACCACAAATCTTCCTCTGACAGCAATTCACACGGCTTTGCCTGGTGAACACAGATGAGACTCAGGTCTTCCACGTGAGCACAAGTGTGCTGCACAAACACAGCTGGGTGAGAATTTATGTCTAACTCCGAAAGTCCTAAAGGCGTCATCTGAGCCTGGAAACTTTGGGACTAATGATAACAAAGAAACATCAGGCAAAACGGTGCAAACTCTTGGCTCCTCCTCCTAGCCCAGCCCCAGAGATGTCCCAGAAGCAAGGAGAGCCCATACGTTAGAGGCTGGGGGGACCGTCCAGGTTCTGCTAAGGGGGGCCGGAGGAGGGCCTGAGGGGTGGGGGGCCCGGGGGAGCTTCGGGCTGTGCTCTTCTCACCCTTACCACTCTGCCTCTTCACAGCTTGCCCGCTCCCAGCCCAGAGACGCAGGTAACGCGAGAGCAGAGGACAGCCTGGCTGACAGGAAAAGCTGGGTGGTCGAGAGACATCCCTTGAGGGACAGGGTGGCCCAGAGGGAAGGGTGGCCTAGTCCAGTCTGGCCACATGGGCCTCCTGCCTTGTGGGCCCTCCCCAGATACCATCCAGCAAGGATGGCGGATGCCCCTGAAAAAGTGAGTTTGCGGGCCTCAGAACACAAACATAGCTGCTTGGAAGGACATTCACAGAACAGACAGGTTAAGGATGTAAACTAAAGAGGCTGTCCTCAGAGATCAGAGAGAGTATTGGGAACAGGAAGCACAACAAGCAGTCACCAAGTAAAAATGTGACCAAGAAGTGGAGGGAAAGACTCAGGACGGGAACAGTTGGCTGGAAGGAACCCGTGCGGAGGGCAGGGCGTGGCAGGAAGGAAGGCGGGAGCTGGAAGCACATGTGTGCGGTTCAGGGACAGACGTGGAGAGGAGGGAATCTTCACAGAGGAAACCTCGATTCTCTGAATCAACAATGAAAAACCTCACGATAAAATGGCTCCTAAGAATGCTGAACAATTTAGGAGAGACCCACACCGACACACTGTGTTGTGTGTCACTGGACTTGTCTACAAATTCCAGGAGCTTCTGGATAGAATTGATTCATCACAAAGAAACAGCATTCAGATTAACTTAAAACTTCATTAGTGATACTGAAACAAAAAAGCAACGGAGGAGGAGTGTTTTTAAGTATTTAAGAAAAAGACCTGACAGAGTTTTGTATCCAGCTAAACTCCCTTAAAAATGAGAGTGTTTATATTTTTAAGCCTACAGGCCTCAGAAGGTTTAACCATGAACACTTGGGATCAAGGCGTGCCAGTGTGGAGAGAAAGCCAGGAGGGCGAGGGTAAGTCAGTGGTTTAGTGAAGGTGATGTAGACTAGAGAAAGGGATGGCAGACCCCAAAACTATATCCCCCCCGAAATCCACAACTGAAGCTCTGGTAACATCCAGTGTGGCCGAGGCAGTGAGGAAGACCAGAGGGGAGGGCTGTGGGGTGGGGGGCAAGATGCAGATGCCGAGGAGTGAGGCAGATAGAACTGGAAAAGAGAGCTCGCATGTGGGTCTAAGTCGCTGAGACACAGCTTCCCGAAGAATGGCTTTCCAACCAGCAGAAACAATTCAGACTTTCCAGTGCTCAGCACAAACTGAGGCAAAAAAGAAAAATAAATGGAAAACATGCAATAAGATGGCAGAAATTTAGCCCTGATTAAACAGTAATTACAACAAATGGAAATTCATAAATCATTGATCTAAAGTCAGACTCTGGAAGGGATGAAACCACACGCATAGAGATATACGTGGACACCTATATACAGGTATATACACGCAGAGACGTGTCTGTGTGTCCCTGCGTATGTGTGTCCAGCCCAACAGGAAACTAGCTGCCTCAGGACTGTCCGCTCAGAAGACCGTGGCTCTGGCGCAGGCACACCTCCACGGCTGAGAGAAGCACTCAAACAGTGGAGCTGACCCCAGGGTGAGCAGCCGGAGACACACCGCCAACAAAGAGCCCTTCTGTGCGACCCCAAGTTTGCGTATTAACGTAATTAAACTTCTTACTAATATGGCCAAATGTGAGCAAGTGGTGATCCACACAAACAGCCTGGAGAAGGGACCAGCCAAGGCAGATGGACACCATAGTGTTCCCTTGCCGGGAGGGCCAGGGTGGTGGCACATGGGCTCCCCAAAACCCTCAGGAGGCGACCTGGGAAAGCAGCCCCTCAGTGAGGTTCCTAGGAGCCATGCGTAGTGCAAACCAGCCACGCTGAGCTGCAGATCTAGGAAGGTAAAGCCTCTCTGGAAAACCATGTAAGTGGCACGGCAGTCACAAACACGGGCAAAGAAGGCCTCCTTCTGACAGCCTGAGTCTCCTCAGCATGGACAGGCTGCGCTCTGCTGGCCTGTGGGCCAATTTCTGCTATTTCTGGAAAAACGGGAGAGCTACGACTGGGCCCAACTCCCCTGTGGTGACAGATGACCAGAGATGAGCAGTGGCTGCCCCTTGAGATGAGTCACGTGCCACTAGTTTGCCGCTAATGTATCTTCTTGGCATTTAGGTTGTGACTTCCCTTTTAGTAACAATTTTTTAAATGTCCTTTTATACAATAGGTCTTAGACCCTCGTGAAACTAACACTTTGTCAGGTGTCTAGTAAGTAATTCTTGGAATAGAGTAAATTTCTAATGACTTGATGGAGTCTTGAGTATTTAGATCTCAATCTTTATAAAATTTTTGCTACCTTAAATGATTCTTCTTAAGGTGGATAAAGAAAGGGGTAGAGAGCACCTACAAACATTGTCAGTGTTGCACAAATGTGAGATGTTCACAGATCATGTACTTAAGCTCCAACGGTTGTTTCAGCCGAAGTTAAAGGTGTGCCTGACTTTTGGCTAAATTACAGGCTCAGCAGGAGGCTCTGCCTTGTTAGGCACATGGTGGGCTCACAACTCTGCCGGTGGCTGGGCTGCGTGGGCAGGCAGCAGTTGCTGTCTCCCTCCCATCTCCTCCACGTTAATGTGCCATTCAGGGCGAAATAAAAGATGCTCCAGTCATTCCCTGTCAATGGTAATTACCTACAGTGTATCAGGAGCTGAAATGATCGGTTAATTAGCTTTTCTGCTGGGGCACCTGGTAGCTCAGTCGGTTAAGTGTCTGACTTCAGCTCAGGTCATGATCTCATGGTTAGTGGGTTCGAGCCCTGTGTCGGGCTCTGTGCTGACAGCTCAGAGCCTGGAGCCTGTTTCAGATTCTGTATCTTCCTCTCTCTTTGACCCTTCCCTGCTCACGCTGTCTCTCTCTCAGAAATAAATAAAACATGGGGCGCCTGGTTGGCTCAGTCGGTTAAGCGTCCGACTTTCGCTTAGGTCATGATCTCGCGGTTCGTGGGTTCGAGCCCCACGTCGGGCTCTGTGCTGACTGCCAGCTCAGAGTCTGGAGCCTGTTTCAGAGTCTGTGACTCCCTCTCTCTCTGACCCTCCCCTGCTCACGCTGTCCCTCTCTCTCTCTCCTAGAAATAAATAAAACATTAAAAAAATTTTAAAAATAAATAATAAAACATTTAAAAAATTAGCTCTTTGCTAATAAGCATCATAAGGCAGAGCCAATTAATTTTAAAGCAAAACTACTTATAAAATTATCAGATCTGATTCTGATAACCTTGGGAGTAAACAGAAGGTCAGAGAGCAGCCAGACATTTGATATTTTTAAGTGTGAAACTTCCCTATTCCTGGGGCACCTGGGTGGCTCAGTTGGTTAAGTGTCTGACTTCAGCTCAGGTCATGATCTTGTGATTTGTGAGTTTAAGCCCCGCATTGGGCTCTGAGCTGACAGCTTGGAGCCTGAAGCCTGCTGCGGATTCTGTGTCTCCCTCTCTCTCTGCCCTCCCCCCACTCATGCTCTCTCTCAAAAGTAAATAAACATTTAATAAAAAACAAAAAAAAACCTTCCCTATTCCTAATACTTGATATTAATTCTAGCATAAGATCTTTGAAGGAAATAGAAGTTCACCCAATTAGAAAGAAATGAAAAGAAAGAAATGAAAGAAAACAGTTTGACTAGGTAATTCACAAAAGATAATGTACAAATGGCTAGTAAGCATAAGAAGGAGATTCCTAATTGTTACTCACCAGGGAAAAGCTAATTAAACAGCATTGAGGTGCCACTTCACACATGTGGGTGAGGATGTGTGGCAAGTGAACTCTCAAACATTGCCCAGGGTGGGGTATCAACTGGGCCAAACACTTTGGAAACCTTACAGTAGCCACTGAAGTTAAAAAGACATCTCTCAGTTCAACATTCGCAAATCAGTCTATGTGATACATCACATCAATAAAAGAAAAGATAAAAACCATATGATCCTGTCAATAGAGGCAGAAAAATCATTTGACAAAATACAGCAGCCCTTCTTAATAAAGACTCTAGGGAAAGTCGGGATAGAAGGAACCTACTTAAACGTCCTAAAAGCCATCCATGAGAAGCCCTCAGCTAACATCATCCTCAACGGGGAAAAACTGAGAGCTTTCCCCCTGAGATCAGGAACACGACAGGGATGTCCACTCTCACCACTGCTGTTTAACATAGTGCTGGAAGTCCTAGCATCAGCCATCAGACAACAAAAGGAAATCAGAGGCATCAGAATTGGCAAAGAGGAAGTCAAACTTTTCACTCTTCGCAGACGACATGATACTCTACATAGAAAACCCGACAGGCTCCACCAGAAGCCTACTAGAACTGATCCAAGAATTCAGCCAAGTTGCAGGATACAAAATCAACGTACAGAAATCGGTTGCATTTTTATACACCAACAATGAAGCAACAGAAAGAGAAATCAAGAAACTGATCCCATTCACAATTGCACAAAAAAAACATAAAATACCTAGGAATAAACCTAACCAAGGATACAAGAGATCTGTATGATGAAAACTATAGAAAACTTATGAAGGAAATTGAAGAAGACACGAAGAAATGGAAAAACATTACATGCTCATGGATAGGAATAATATAGTTAAGATGTCATTACTACCCAGAGCAATCTACACATTCAATGCAATTCCAATCAAAATTGCACCAGCATTCTTCTCAAAACTAGAACAAACTATCCTAAAATTTGTATGGAACCACAAAAGACCTCGAATAGCCAAAGTAATACTGAAAAATAGGACCAAAACGGGAGGTATCACCATCCCAGACTTTAACCTCTACTACAAAGCTGTCATCATCCAGACAGTGTGGTATTGGCACAAAAACAGACACATAGACCAATGGAACAGAATTGAGAACTCAGAAGTGGACCCAAAGGTATATAGCCAACTAATCTTTGACAAAGCAGGAAAGAATATCCAATGGAAAAACGACAGCCTTTTTAACAGATGGTGTTGGGAGAACTGGACAGCAACATGCAGAAGAATGAAACTAGATCATTTTCTCACACCAAGCACAAAAAGAAACTCAAAATGGATAAAGGACCTGAACGTGAGACAGGAAACTATCAACACCCTAGAGGAGAAAGCAGGAAACAACCTCCTTGACCTCCACCGCAGCAACTTCTTACTAGACACATCCCCAAAAGCAAGGGAATCAAGAGCAAAAATAAACGATTGGGAACTCATCAAGATTAAAAGCTTCTGCACAGCAAAAGAAACAACCCACAAAACTAATAGGCAACCAACGGAATGGGAAAAGATAATTGCAAATGACATATCAGATAAGGGTTAATATCCAAAATCTATAAGGAACCAAACTCCACACCCGAAAAACAACCCACCCAGTGAAGAAATGGGCAGAAGACATGAACAGACACTTCTCCAAAGAGGACATCCAGATGGCAAACAGACACATGAAACGATGCTCAGCATCCCTCCTCATCAGGGAAATACAAATCAAAACCACACTGAGATACCACCTCACGCCAGAGTGGCTAAAATGAGCAAATCAGAGAAGTCTAGATGCTGGCGAGGATGTGGAGAAACGGGCACCCTCCTACACTGTTGGTGGGAATGTAAACTGGTGCAGCCCCTCTGGAAAACAGTGTGGAGGTTCCTCAGGAAAATAACAATAGAACTCCCTTATGACCCAGCAATAGCACTGCTAGGAATTTACCCAAGGGATACAGAAATGCTGATGCACAGGGGCACATGGACCCCAATGTTCATAGCAGCACTCTCCACAATAGCTAAAACATGGAAGGAGCCTAAGTGTCCATCCACGGACGAGTGGATCAAGAAGATGTGGTTTATCTATACAATGGATACTACATGACAATGAGAAAGAATGAAATCTGGCCATGTATAGCAACATGGATGGACCTTGAGAATGTTATGCTGAGCGAAATAAGTCAGGCAGAGAAGGACAAATATCATATGTTTGCACGTATAGGAGGATTAGGAGGAACTTAACGGAGGAACAAGGGCGAGAAGAAGGGGGGAAATGGTGGGGGAAAGGGAGAGAGGCAAACCATGAGAGATTCTTGAATGCTGAGAAACAAACTGAGGGCTGATGGGTGTCGGGGGGAGGGGAGAGATGGGCATGGAGGAGGGCACTTGTGGGGATGAGCACTGGTGTTATATGGAAACCAATTTGACAATAAACTATTTGTGGAAAAAAAATAAAAAGACATCTCTCCAGTGACCAGCAGCCCCACCCCTAGGTGTACCCTCAGGGGAAATGAGTGCACATGTTCACCTAAAGACGTGTAAGAATATTTATGGCAGCTTGCCTCAAAATAGCTCCAAACTAGAAACAGCCCATGTCCAAGAACAGTAAAATAAACAGGTGACAAAGCCCTCGTGTAGAATATTATATACCAATAAAAAACACCAAGATGATAACCCTTAAAGGCATTTTGTTGAATGAAAGAGGTAAGACGTGAAAGGGTTTGTACTATAGAATCCCATCTAAATGAAGTTCAAGAAGAGGTAAAACCATCAAGGAAGTCAGATCAGCAGTTAGTGAGGCGGAGGGGTTGCTGACTGGGAAGGGGCACTGGACACATCCCATGTGCTTGCTTAGCTCAGCGTTCCATGGGAGAACACCTCATGTGAAAGCAGGTACACTTAATAGGCATACATTTTTCACCTCAATAGGGAAAAAAAACACAGAAAGTAAAAACTGTAAGCTCAGCTGGTCTTGTGCCCTTTTCTGGCTCATCTTTTGACCGAGTGTGTTGGCATCAGATGTCAGAGCTGGTAGCTCAGGGGCCAATGCCCAGACACACTCACGGGCTTAGTTGTTCCACTGTGCACACGAAGGGTTAGGCTCCGGTAAGTGAGGCACACGTCCAGGGACCCCCACCTGGTAAATGGAGGGGCCAGTCCGAGCACAGGCTGCTGACTCCGGACTCTGATCTCTTGACCCACCCTAAATGTTTTTTGAATGAACGACCAACCAGTGTAATAACATATCCTTACCTCTTTGGCTTCATTTTGTGCTTTCATATTTTCAGCAATATACTTGACACTCTGGATGGCTTCTTTGACTTCCGGTGACAGAGCAGAGAGGGACAGCACAGCGTTGACAGACTCAGAACTGGAGCTTCTCGGGAGGTTGGCACTGAAATTTGAGATTTTTATTCTGCGGTGGTGGCAGTGGCCGCACATCCCGTCCTGGCAGGGACAGCCTTCCTTGCAGCCTCTGGACTCTGTGTGGCTGAAGCAGTTCAGGTTTGAGAGCTCAGCACTGCAGGAGGGCCTTGGCTTCTGGGTGTGGCCTTCACTGCTCTCGGGCCGAGTCATGAACATGACCCTGGGAAGCAAGTGCAGGAAAACGGTCTTCACCCACGCGGGCATCGTGTGCGTGGTGGGGGTTCTGTAGTGCACGTTGAGCACGAAGACGGTGATGACAATGGACAGGGTCACGAAAATCATGGTGAACAGGAGGTACTCGCCGATGAGGGGAATCACCAGCGAGGTGGAGGGGATTGTCTCAGTGATGACCAGGAGAAACACAGTCAGGGAGAGGAGGACTGAGATGCAGAGGGTCACCTTCTCTCCGCAGTCGGAAGGCAGGTAGAAGACCAGCACGGTCAGGAAGGAGATGAGCAGGCAGGGGATAATGAGGTTGATGGTGTAGAAGAGGGGCAGGCGTCGGATGTAGAGCGAGTACGTGATGTCGGGGTAGATCTCCTCGCAGCAGTTGTACTTGATGTCGTGCTTGTAGCCAGGGGCTTTGATGACGGCCCACTCGCCACTCTCCCAGTACTCCTTGAGGTTCATGGAGGAGCCAATCAGGACCAGGTCAATCTTTGCCTTGTCGTAGGACCAGGAGCCGAACTTCATGGTGCAGTTCTGGTAATCAAATGGAAAGTAGGTCACGTCGATTTTGCACGAGCTCTTAAAGATGGCCGGGGGCATCCAAGTCACCTCCCCTGTGTACTTGAGTAAAGCTTTGGTCTTGTCGTCCACCTGGAAGTCCCCAACAGCACTGCAGACACAGGTGGCAAATGACACGGTCATTATCATGCAGTTGCCCAGGCCAGCTTCTCCCACCACCCAAAGTAGGTGGCAAGTGGCAGCTTATAAACTACAGAACATGAGAGCCCCGTGTGCCATGCAAGGTGACCTGGTTTACCTCCCCACTGGCTGACAGGAACACTGAGGCCCAAGCCTCCGTTCCTGCAATAATCTGACTTGGCCCTTCCCCCCCTCCTCCCCCCGCCCCGACCCCGGGCATGTCACTGGTTTGTTCTGCCAATGCAACTCTGCCTTGATATTGACAGAGATACTTTCAAATGCCAGAAAGTAATTTTTTCCCCCTTTCAAGAAATGGGATGCATGCTGTCCATGAGGCAGGCAACCTCTGGGGACATTTGGCCCTCATTCTGCTGTGGTTTGGGTCTGCAGACGCCTCATTCAGTCTCCATGCTGGCACTTCCTGTGTGTGCACACACCTGTGTGAGGCCTGGCTACAGGGAGCCCGCTCCCACCATACTGAGCCCTGGCAGATGGGCTCCCACCAGACCTGACCTCTGACCCTGAGTTCCCCACACCCCCCACCCCACCCCTGCTTTGGGTTGAACAATGACGTCTTCTGATGCCTTGTCTTTCAAATCCAGCACAACGGGCACTCCTGTGCCTTCAGTTTCCTGATAGTTTCTGATCTTTCCCTGTTTTCTCCCTGTGCCTCTTTTCCCTGCACACCCGCACTTTCCTTTTACCCAGAGACCGATGTACCGAGTTCTACATCTGAGAGAGCAGCCGGCCCTCAAGTGGTGGCCTCACCTGGGTCAGGCTCCAGACGTGTCCCTGGGTCAGCTCTGCTGGTCGCTTAGAGTTCAGACCCTTCAGAAGGAACCGCCACTCACCTGCCTGAAGAGCTAATGCATGTGACAGACCTAAACATGCAGGGATCTCTGTGTGTTCCTGTCGTGATGCAGTAAGAACATGTAGAAACAGGAAGGGACACGTCCCACCCGTGTCTTCCATCTGCTCTCGGGCCCCCCCCTTCCTGTGCCTCCAGGGAGCAGGACAGTTGCTACCAGTGAAGACACCAGGCTGCTGCCTCCCTCTCATCTGGTCGACCGATTTGTCCAGAGGGGCCCTGCTGCCCTTGTTCATTCTCCATCCCCTTGCCAGCCCTGCAGCGCCTCACATGGCTAGGGGAGGGGTGCGGAGCAGGGAGGGCCCACACGGCCCTCACTACCTTGGAACACAGCGTCCAGGGTCAACAAAACATCAGGGCAGAAGGGGACCTCTTACTACAGCCCGCAGGCAGGGAGACTGCCTTCAGGGGCACCATGGCAGAGACCGGCCCACACATCTAAAACATCGATGACCCAGTCCTTGCTCATGTCCCTGCGCTGGTCCCTGCCCTCGTCCAGCCCCTCACTTTACTGACCGGGAATCGAAAGGTCAGAGGGCAGGGCTCCCACAGTTTGGGGCACGAGTTAGGGGTCACAAAACCGCCTGTGCACCCAAAGGCCAAACACCGGAGACAAGTTTACCTGGGTGGTTGGTGCTCACTTCTGCTTGTTTCTGGGGGTCCTGGTCATGGGCTGCGCCTGCCCAGACCAGAAGGCGTGTCTGCTGACCAGGCAGGGTCTGTGACCCATCTCTGCCACCAGCAGACAGGCAAGGCCTTGGCGGCACAGCCTCAGCCATAGAAAGGGCACCTGGTGGATCTTGTGGACTCAAAAGAATGACCAGAAAATCCATGGTCTTGCCCTCTGGGTGCCCAGGGGATGGCCTGCAGTAAGAGACAGTGGGGATGGGAGGCGTCCAGGAGCCCGTGTGTGAGGCTGTTGAAAAAGAGAAGCCCAGGTGGGTGCACACGATGAGCTGAGGGCTCATTCTAAGGGACACTGAGCAAGAGAAGTGAGTGGGTGTGAACACTCTCCAAGTTCCCAGCAAAGAAAAACCTACCGACCATGTCATCAAAGTCAGGCTACATGCGGCCTCCTGAATCTCAGAAGATGAGCATGTGGGGTCCAGCGACCAACCCCAGGGTGGCCTGTGTGGGCTGTGCAGGGTCAGCTGGAGGTGGTGATCACCAGGGAAGAGCCCTAGGGACAGAAACCACCAAGAAGCATCTCCCCCTCAGGAAAGAGGACTTCAGTCTGTGCTGAATCCTCAGCAAGGGGAACAGTGAAACAGGGCCTTTATAGCTTCCGGTTTGGGGGAGGGAACCAAAAAGGTGGGGGGTCTACCAGCAGTCTACAGGGACGACCTTCGGGGCTGGTGTTGGCTTGGGTGTCTCAGAAATCCCCCCCAACAAACTCCCTTCTGGAAGGACAGAGACCCACCCAGAAAAACACTGCTTAGGGTAGGACCCAAGTCAAACCAGGTCGTAAACAGGCTGAGAAGAGAAAAGATGGGTTACAAGCTGGAGAAGTAGGCATCTAGCAGCAGCTGGGCTCAGGCCTAGAGGCCTGCGTTTCCAGGGGGCTCTCAAGCTGATGTAAGGAGACCCCCACCCACCCTGTTCCCTCTGGGAGCCTGTCCTAAAGGTTCAGCAAAGGCCACCTATTTCAACAATAGCAATGGAAAAGGATTAGATTGTATTGTAAGAAATGTATGAAGATCAATAACTGAATCACAAGCAGAGAAGCCACACGCCAACAGGACAGCCTCAGAACGGGTAACAGTGACAACCTGATATTACAGATTAAGAAGTGCTAAGCGATCTCTGGAAGCTGGGAAGTAACAGCCTCATCAGAAAAAAGTTAAATAACCTGGCCAGACAATAATAGCAGGTGCATCAAGAGCTGACAACTACTCGGAAAAGAATCAAAAACCATCTTAGAAGCAAAGGCTAAAAGAAGATGCCAGAGGAAGTGCAGTCGCAGGAATGAAACCAGAGAGAGGGGACGAGTTTTAAATCAAACAGAAACAAGAACTTGAGAGAGAAGGGCAGAGAATGTAGGTGAAGAAGTTCCGACATACACGAAGACATAGTTCCTGGAGAGAAAGCCCAAAGCAGCAGAACAAATCTAATGACCCAGAACTTGAAACAAGCTTTCCTGGAATAAAGGCGCATCGCATTGTGCATGTGGCACAGAGTCAAACAGCTGACTTTACAAAGGAAGAAGCCTTTGGGTGCCTGAGCTGAAAGAACACCCTGCAAGGATGTGCATCCCACTTCGCCCAGGACAGTCGGGGTTCACTTCGTGGTCCCCACATGCTTATCAGCAGAGTCCCCTTTGTCTTCTAAAAGTCCCCCAAAGTCACATTAGACTGGTTTTGACAGTGACACTTCATACTGGAACGGTTGGCATTTTTAAAAGATTTTTATGAAGGAAGATTTCAGCCAATAATTTTCTATCCAGCTAAGTAACCTGAACATAGTCTCTAAAAAGGCTGCAGTGAATTATAAACTTGTAAGAATGCAAGGCAGCTTGTGCCCATAACTGCCTTCTGAGGATCCTGGCAGAGAATGAACTTCAGAAAACCAACCACAGGGGAAACTTTGGCATGGGGACGTAAAAGGTGTTTCTCGTGTCAAAATGAAGAGACTCTCAATGGAGGATCAGTCCTGGGAAACAAGTTCTAACTCCGAGGGGCTGGTGGTTTTCTTTACAATCTATCTTCAGTTTCAGACTCCAAGGAAATTCCTTATGATACTTGCTCCTCACCACATCCAATCTGAATCAGTTCACTGTGACGCAGAACTGTTAAACCCACACCCTAAAGTCCTCCAGCTGTTCACCCAACATTTTCAGCTAGAAAATAGCCATAAAATACAAATCATGAGATTAAAATTTTTGCATTTTCTTAATTCTAGCTTATCAAAAATTCTGAACACTCTGCCCAGTTCCCTAAGAGCCTCTGGATCAGGAGATTGGTAAGACTGCTCCTGTTTTGCAAACCACTTGAGTGTATCTTGTGTCCCAGTGCTGTAAGGACTGAATTTACAAATACAAGTTGCATGAAAGAAACATTTATGAATCATGTATTTCCTTGGAAAACCAGTAAATAAAACAGGGCCCATTTTTGGAGTGGCTAAAGACCCTTCTTTTAGCTAGTGAACAGAAAGTGGGACTCAGTCAAAAACATAGCTTCTGCAGCCCTAATAAAGCATATGAGTTTGTACTCCTGTGGCATAAAAACCTAAACACTGAAGTGTTTTCAGTTATTAAAATCAGATTAATTCTATAGGACGTGCTTTCCTGATAAATGCTTAAGGTTAAAGCAGTATAACTTTAGAGATAAAGCACAGGTATAAAAATGATGTTTTTCAATACACAGAGAATAAACTAGTATATACTGTAAAACATCAATTAAAGTTTATGTCTGCTTAATAACAATGCTTAAATGTGGAAGAGGCCAGTTTAGGAGGCGTCATGATGGGTAGGCTGAGCCTGGCAGAGGAAGACCCTGTGAAATACAATGGAGAGGCTTCCTGAAACTGTGGTCTCAGTCACCAGGGGCAGAAGAACTGAGTGCTCTGTGGTCCTGATCTACAGGGAAGGGCAGGTGCTAGTGAGGGCCCTGGCAGCAGACTGCCCTCCCTCCCTCCCCCGGTCTGTTACAGCGCAGTTGGATATCGTAGTTCATGCCTGTCTCCCCTGGTGTGTGGTAAAGTCCTGGAGTCAGGGTGGCCATGGCCGGCATCTGGCCTATAGCAGGTGCTCAGTAAACACCTGTGGAATTAACAAATCAATGAAGCCCTCTTGGAAAAGGTCCAGGGAAGGCCAGGCAGCCAAGGGCCCAGAGTCCAGGCTGACAGCACTGGGAGGCGGTGGGCCACCCGGCCCCTTACTTGTTGTACAACACAATGTCCGGCTTCCAGATCTTCTGTGCAGGGACACGCATGAACTCTGCCCCATCGTACTCAGAGGGGTCCCACTTCAGCTTGTAGTCGTTCCAAATCTGCAGGGAGGAAGCAGGGAGAGGAGGAGGCAGCAGGACGGCATGGTCTCCTGGACCTCAGCTGTTCTGGTGAAGCCCCCACCTCCATGCTGCAGACCCCAGGAGCCCCACTCTCCTCTGGGCATCTGTGGGGGAGATGGCACTGGGCTGGGTGTGTAGGCTGCTTCCCAGCTATAGAGCCACTGCCCTCATGGCTGGGCAAGCCCAGCCCCTCATCAACAGTGAGGCCAGGTCTGTGCTGTAAGCGCCTGCTGTTTACATCCCTGAAAGGGCACTCCAGGAGCTTTTTCAGATGTGTTCCCCACTGACAGAAGCAGGGTGCTAATGACACACAGCCCTCTTCCACCTCCAGGTTAAGCAGGTGTGGTGTCTGAAGGGTTCTGGGGAAGGAGCCATGATCCCACTGGGGCCCGAGAAGCATGTAGGGACAGAGACTGGGAGATGGGAGGAGAGACAGGTGAGGCTGTGGACAGAGTGCCGAGTGGGCACCGTGCCCTCCTGGCTTTCCAGCCTTCTGGGGGTGGGAAGACTGTGTGGGATGAGCACTCAGTTGGGTGGGCTGGCAGAGGGTCACACTGGTCCAGGGAGGTATCTGTAGATCTGGGCAAAGCTTCCCCAGGGGTGGGGGGAGAGCATGTGGAAGCCCGTTTCTTTGGCCTCAATCTGAATAGGAAAATCCAGAGACCCTGTTCCCACTCTACCAAAGAAAGCAGCAGGATCTGACTTGAACAAATTTTTGGCAAGACGAAAGGAATGAGGTGGCCTCACACCAGCCCAAAGTCAGGGGCTGAGCTCCAGGCTGAGTCTGTGCTAGTTTGCAGGGTTACTGAGGAGGTCTCTCCCTCCAGGCTGCAATCTGTCATCTGTGGCTTGGGGGGGGGCTGACTTCCAGGGAGGCTGTGGAGCAGTGCATGTGACTCCAAGCCCAGGAGGAAACATACCAGCCAGTCAGTGGACCCCAATCTGGGTTCACCAGAGTGAAGCGGGCTGTTTGGGCTCTTTGTGGGTCCCTCACAGCGAATACAGAAGTGACCACCAGGGGGCAGCAGCTCTCACTTACTTGCTTGAGCCACAGGTTGGTCTCCATGATCTGGTTTACTTCGTCCTAGAAGGAGAGAGAAAAAGTGGACAGTGAATTCAAACACAAGGCTGGTTCTGGGAAAGCCTCTTCCAGAAGCCCCACTCCCATGGCCACGACTTGCGGCTCTAGCACTCACCACCTTCACCAGCTGAGACATGGACACCTCAAACTGGATGATGACAGGGTCAGACACGTTGGCCACAGGTCGGATGATCTCGTTGTAATCTTCGAACAGCCGCTCAAACAGACGGTGCTCAGCCTCGGAGGCGACGGCCACTGCAGGAAATAATGGCCACTTTTCCCCTCGCCAGGGACACCACCCACCTACAGCCTCCTTACCACATGCTGGGAGTGCTCTGTGGAGCTCCAGACTTCCAGAGGAGCCCCACTCCCTCAAGTTACAGGCTGGGAAACAGAGGCCCAAAAGATACATAAGGTCACAGTCATCCAGGGAGAAACTAGTTACAAACCTGGGCTGGAATTTGGATAGATCTGGTGCAAATCCTGCCAAACTACTTGTAAGCTGTGCGAGCTGAGGCAAGGGGTCTAACCTCTCTGAGCCTCACTTTCTTTGCCTATAAAAACAGATTGTATATGTATCCCCCTCACAGGACTGTTCTAAGTGAAGTGCTTCTCACTGCTAGCGTGCCCTAAGAGCTCAAGCACTAGCCTTACCTCACTGTTACCACGGGCTTGGTGGGGTGCAAACGCAGCCAGCTTACGGACAGCCACCTGCTGCCTCCATGACGACAGATGGCCGCCCGGGGCTAGATGTTCTGCCTCCCAGCCTGCAGGAGACTGCAGCCCAGGTCTGGGGTCTCCTTCATCTGCCCAGGACCCCACAGGAGTTTGGCCACCAACCCTCTGTGATCTTGAACTGAGACCCATGGTTCCTGCTGAGTGTGTCAGAGACCTTACCTCTCTGAAACCTTGGGGACCCCCTTTGTTTGCAAGCTGCCTGAGTCAGCTGTGCGCCTTCCCACTTACAGAACTGAGGATAAACTGGGAAGGGGGTGAGGGGAATCCTGGAGGAAAAATGGGGTCTCGCCCTCTCCCCCTTCCTCACCCCGTAGGGGTCACAGGCAGGAGCTGCGTGAGAAGCGGTGGGGTCCTCAGCGCCCAGGAGGCAGAAACAGCGCTCTCCAGGCAGACCCCCCGTGCAGCCAAGCCCCAGGCCCCTCGGTGTCTACCGCCCTCCTAGACCTTCCCGCAGGGTCAGGGCCGGCCGGTCCGGGGCGCGCCCCTCTCCCGACCGTGACACCGGCCCAGCCTTCAGGGCCCTCTGGCCTCCGTTTCCCCATCTATTCGTAGGACGAGGGGTGGGCGGGATGCGGACAGGGGAACGGACGGCCAGGGCGCCGGCCCTCCCGGCTCGCACCCAGACGACTCTGGGAGGGGGGGCCGGAGGGGAGACGGGCCCCCCAGACCGGCTCGCGCCCTTCCTACCTCCCGCCCTCCGGCCCTCCGGGTTCGCACCCATACCTGGCGGCCGCGGGAGCGGGAGCAGCAGCAGCAGCAGAGGCAGCGCTCGGGGCGGCGGGAGCCCCGCGGCCGCGGCAGCTCGCGGCGGGGCGCCCATGCTCGCGGGGCGGGGGCGCGGGGCGCGGCCAGGGCGGAGGCCGACTCCGCAGCGGCTCCCGGCGCAGCCCGCCGCTCGCAGCCGGACGCGGGGCGCGGGGCGCTGCCCTGGCCCCTCCCGCGGGCGTGGGCGCCGCGGGCTCGCGGGCTGCGCGGGGCGGGGGCGGCGGCGGCGGCGGGCGGGGCGCGGGGCGGGCTCATCCGGCCTCCCGCGGGGTCGCGCCCCGCACCCCCTCCCGAGCCGCGCGGACACACGCGCCGGACGAGGCCTCGGCGCTCGGACGCCGCCGTTCAGTAAGTGCAAGTGCGTCGGTGCGATGCTGCGGTTTGTGACCCGGGTGGTTCGGGAGGGAGACGGCAGGGCTGGAAGCGGCGAGTTGGTAATCGTTGAGGCTGGACTTTAGAATACGTTTGGAATGTTCCTTGATAAACGGTTAAAAAAAAAAAGAGAGAAACAGACACAAAAATGAGGCTTCCGTGCGCTCCCGCCCTGCTCCCCCAGCGTCTACACCTGTGCTGCCCCAGGGCTTGCGGTGAGCACGCGGGGCCTCCAGACCACCTACCAGGGCTGGGGTCGGGCACCCACATGAAAGCCAAACAAGAGAAGACACTGTGCAGGACTCAGAATCTAAGAATTGGGGGCAGTCTCTCAGACCCCCATTTAGACCGTTCTCATTCTCTGGGCAAAATCCCCTTCATTTGGAAAATCTTGCAAATCAGATATACAACCAGGAACTTGTACTCAGTAGCTACAAGGAACCCTCCAAACTCAGAAGTACAAAAAGATAGGTGTGAGGGTCTTGGTGGGGGTGCAAATGTTCTAAAATTGGATTATGGTGATAAACTTATTAAAACTCATTGAGTTATACACTTAAAATGGGCAAATCTTATTATATGTATGTTACACCTTAATAAGTTTGTTTTTAAAATCTCAACACTAAGAAAACTGAAGCCCATGACCAAAAAAGAATTAGTCATTTCACCAAAGACGATATACACAGGCAAAAAAAAAAAAAAAAAAAATCACATGAAAAGATGTTCAGTATCAGCTATTAGGGAAAAGCAAATGGAAACCTGGCTGATACACCACTTTACAACCACTGCGATGGTGAAAATAAAGCAACACCGAGTGCAGTCCAGGATCCAGAGCGGCTCGCTCTCATCGCTTACTGCTGGGGATGCAAACTGTAGGCCCCTCCAGAAGGTAGTGTGACAGTCCTGGCAGTAGACATACATCCCCACGTAACCCAGCGACCACATTCCTGGGTATTTATCTAGAGGAATGAAAACCTGACTTCACACAAACTCCCACACACGTGGATGTTTATAGCAGTTTTATTCATAGTTGCCCAAAAGCGGTGCTTTAGCGCTCACAGCCGGGGTCTGCTCAAACCCTTGCTGCCTCAGCAACATGCTTGGATCTCAAAGAAGGCATGATGCTGAAGGACAGAAGCTGCTTACTCTCCAGACGCTACACACTGTGCGACTTGTTGGAACGGCATTCTCGAAAGGACCAAACCGCAGTGATGGAGAGGCGTCATTGGCTGGCAGGGACTCGGCAGGGAGGGAGGCGTTTGGCTGATGGGTCTCCCATGTCCTCATTACAGGAATCTACATATGTGTTCATATTCAGAGAACGATACATAGAAAGTCAATTTTATTGTATTATTTAAGAAATGGAATTTTAGGGGCGCCTGGGTGGCTCAGTCGGTTAAGCATCCGACTTTGGCTCAGGTCATGGTTTCGCGGTCCATGGGTTCAAGCCCCACATCGGGCTCTGTGCTGGCAGCTCAGAGCCTGGAGCCTGCTTTGGGTTCTGTGTCTCCCTGTCTCTCTGTCCCTCTCTACTACTCCCCACTCATGCTTGCTCTCTCTGTCTCTCAAAAGTAAATAAAGGCTAAAAAATTAAAACAAAAAAGAAATAGAATTTTAAAGGTCCTTCTCTATTTCGCAGATACTTTAAGAGCCTGTCACGTGCCAGGCACCGGGCAAAGCAGTATGTGGAAGGACCAGTCAGAGCGTCTGGGAGCGAACCCGGCCTTGACAGAAGGCAGAACATGACCAGGGCTGTGGAGAGGGCCATTCCTTCAGAAGGGGAGCCAGGGGCGGCTGCTCAGAGGAGGGGCATCTGGGCTTGAAGGAGGAATAGGAGTCATTCATTCACTCAACAAACATTTATTAAGCACCTGCCGCGTGCTGAGCCGCGTCCTAGGCCCTGGGGATGGTGCTTGCAAACGAAGGCCCAGGTTCCTGCTCTGACAGAGCTCACGCTCTAGTGGGTGACGTGTGGACAGTGCGCCGAGGAGGGCTCAAGGCAGCTGGGTGACTGGGGAACGAAGGGTGGACTCGAGCAGAGCCCTGGATGGTGCAGCCACCGCAGGAGCTCGGGAGGCTCAGGGAAGAAGGTCTGGGGAGAAGGTACAGCACATGCAAAAGCTTTGAGCTGGGAGGGCCCAGAAGTGTGGAGGGTCTAAGAGAAGACCAGTGGGCCTCGCGCGGTGGGGGAGTGGAGGACCACGGGGTGAGAGGTGGGCCGGGATATGGGCAAGATTCCTGGTACGCAGCAGGTGCCGCTCTGGTCCGTGTCCGTAAGCCCCGCGGGGAAGGAAACTGGCCTAATTCCTCTGGCCGAGGTTTGCTGGGGCCCCACCAAGGCCTTCAGAGAGGACAGTCCAGGGCTCCCACCCTGTCTTCCCCCGGCCGTGGATGTCTGATGCGGCTGATGGCTGATGGGCTCATGTACTTGGGGCCTCATCAGCCATCACTCAGGAGGAAGCAGGAAACCGCTCACCTGGCCGCTCATATCACCTCACCCCACAACCCTGGGGCCCTTGGGCAAGCAGGGCAGCTTAGGGCCCCTCAGAAGGCGTGTGGGTCTGGAAGAGGGGGGGTAGGAAGAGCCCCACTGTGCCGAGCACACACACAACCACGAAGACCCACAGGAACAGCCGGTCCACCACCATGGCCACGTACTTCCAGTCTTCAATGACCTGCGGGCAGACAGAGGGGCTGGTCACAGGTGCCCGGGACTCCTGCTTCCACTCCTTCACTCAAGCTGGGCCCTCACTATCGGGCAAGAGACACCCCCACCCCCGGCAGCTGGTGTGGCCACCTCTGTGCCTCTCAGGTCCTCAGTCCCCTCCCCCCAGCATTGCAGGCCCCCAGACTATCCAGGAGGCCAGGGTAGAAGAGCTATTAATGCCGCACGTTGTGCTTCGAGAGCCAAATCTGTTATAAATAAGAGGGATGGGGCCTAGCAAGGCCCGTCTCTTGTTCTCACCCCAAGCTGCGTGGGGGGCAGGGCAGTGGGGCCTGCAGGGCCGCCCCCCGCCCCCCAGCCTCCACTCCATCTTCTCAGGCCGCCGTGGGGGTGGGGCTGGCAGAAGCCTGCTGGCCTCCAGAGGCACCACCGCCTTTGCCTGGGGGACCCAGCAGCCTGCTCTGTCCCCTGGGACCCCTTCCCAGGCCCTGGGCTCACACCCTTGCCCGTGTGGCCCCTCTGCCTGTCTTCCCTGCTACGAGCAGCCTGACGAGAACTCAGCAGAGGCTCTGGGGTTGGGAATGTGGGCAGCAGCAGACAAGCTGACGTCAGTGACCCAGTTTGTCCGGGTGCCGTCAGTGGTGTGCGTCTACTCTGCAGAATAGTCCTGTGTCAAGCGGCCCCCACCCCCCAGCCACACTCGGTGCTGCCTGTCCCCAACGCCCCCTGCTCTCCAGGTGGGCTCTCCTCGGCTTTCTTGGGTTTCGTTCTGACAGCCCTAATTTCAGATGACTTCTTTTCCAGTGTGTGTGTGTGTTTTCCCCTCTTTTTATATTTGTGCGCTATTTATAGTGACCAGTTGGTCACCAGGCGGGTGCGAGTGCTGGGCTGGCTTTGGGGTGGCCGTGCTCCGCAAGGGAAGAAAGCCCAGGCCTGGGAACGCCGACCACCCAGTAAGTGCACTGTGTGCTCAGTGCAGGGCAAGAAAGTTTAAGGACGCCAGAAAGATCTGCATGTGGAGCTTGGCTCTGCTTTGTGCCAGCTGTGCAACCCTGGGCAAGTCACTGAGGCTCTCTGAACCTAGCTTTGCCCGTTGTGACATGAGGTTGGAGTACACACCACTTCCCAGGGGTCCCGTTGGGCCCTGGCAGAGCCCCTCATGTGTGCTTGCAGCTCAGTGAGCCGGCGACGGTAATAATGGGGGGTCCTGCCTGGCTGCTCCCCACAGGAGGCTTTTAATAATTGAATTAGAAGTGGCCAGAGGGCCCTGGGTGTCACGGGGCACTGGGACCTTTCGAAGAGAGAGGTCACGGGGGCTGCACAGGACAGCAGTGCTCTTACCCTGCATGTGCACCAGGGCCCCTGGGGTGTGGGTTAAAGTGCAGGCTCTGGACGCCTCCCGCACAGGCCTGGGCTCTCTCAGAACGTGGCTCACGGTGGGGGGTGGCCCCGAATTTTGAAAAGTCACCCAGAAGTTCTCATTTAGGCAGCAGGGCCCCATGCTGTGTATTAACATCTGGGACCCAATAAATGAGGTGATGCCGAGCTACCCAGTGGTCTTAAAGGAAGCACAATCAAATTAATTTTTTGGAAAGTGAAATCTGATGGTCGTCTGGCGCGCCTGGTACTGGTCGGTGCGCCTCGTGGGATCTGCTGAACACGAGGGTCCTGCGTCGGGGCTGGGCCGGGGCCTGGCGCTTCGTTTCTCACGGCCCAGGACCCCATGCGGAGCCGCGAGGAGCTCACGCTCCTCCTGCGTTCTGTTGGTTACCATTCTCTTCTTTCTGTTTCATAGTGTGATTTTGGAGTTCTCCCGGCCTCCTCCCGTCTCCCGGCGCTAATGGAAACCAGCGCTGTCCCTTAAGAGTGCGGCCTGCAGGGGGGGAGAGCAGGGTGTGCGTCCGGCTGTGTGTGCATCTGTGTGTGTGCGGCTGTACGGACCTGTTCAGAGTCTGGTCTGAGAAGGTGTCGAAAGGAGAACATCCCCAACACCGTGGGGATGTGTGTGACAGTCTCCAGCCGTTGCCGTCACAGTCCGTGCTGCCACGGGGTCATCCTGTGACGTGTCATTTGTTCTGAGCAGTCATTTGAGACACCTACACTTTAGTGCCTTGGTTTGTCCTGTGAAAGTAAACTACACCTCTTTTTGAAATCTGTCATCACCCTACTTACATTATTACATTATTAATGTAGCAATAACATTTTAGGTGCTGTTTCTATACTTCTAAAAGCCCTAATATTTGTGGGGCTTCTGGGCAAGCCGGAGGAGGCCGGGGGCCAATGCCCTTGGTGTCCGTCCCGCCCTTGTCCCTGAGGGACTGACTCCCCCCCCCCCCCGCCCCCGCCCCAGGGCTTTCTCCAGGATGGGGCTGCCGGCGCACAGCCTGCAGGCACAGCCTGGAAGGATGGGGAGTTAGTGCCCTGGGGCCACCTCAGCCCTGGGGTGGGCACTGACGCCTCCTCCTGCAGACGGAGCCCCCGGAGCCCAGGGCAGTAACCAGTAACCCGCCGCTGTCTCTCTCCTCCTCACTGCGCTTCCTGAGCTCACTTCTCGGGTAAACCATGGCCAGGCCCTCACCTCAGGGGGACACTGAAACAAACAAGAGGGATCCCTGGCACTTCCTTCCTCGTTCCCAGTGCGTGAAGCTGCGAGGAAACTCGGGTCAGTTTGGGAGTCCGTACTCCAGCCCAGAGATGGCGCTCTCGTCCCCTGTGAGTTGCGGGGAGCGGGGAATTGGCGGGGACAGGGACTGGGCTAGCGACTTACGCTCTGGTCTTGGTCGTCACTCTTCATATGCTGGGCAATAAAGCTGATGCCCTCCAAGGCCTCCTGCACGTCCTGCTGGAAGCTCCTGGAAGGCCTCGGCTGGAAACCCCGGGGCAGGCTGGCCAGGGACTTGGGAGCCGCAGCGGCAGGGTTCACGGAGAACATGGAGCTCCCACAGAGGCTGGCGGTGCTGGCGGCGTCGGACCTGGTCAGGCGAGGCTGGCTGGGCCGGGGGCCCGTCGAGGCGCTGCCGTCCGGGCGCTTCATGAACAGGAAGGTGGGCAGCTGGTGCAGGAAACAGCGGCGGACCCAGGGCGCCATAGTGTGCGTGCTGGGCGAGCGGTGGTGCACGTTGAGCACGCACACGCTGGTGACGATGGAGAAGGTGACCAGCACCATGGTGAACATGAGGTACTTGCCAAAAAGCGGCACGTCCAGCGAAGTGGGCGGCACGATCTTGGAGATGAGCAGCAGGAAGACGGTGAGCGCCAGCAGCACAGAGATGCACAGCGTCATCTTCTCGCCGCAGTCGGACGGCAGGTAGAAGACCAGGATGGCCAGCGAGGTGATGAGCACGCAGGGGATGATGAGGTTGATGGTGTAGAAGAGGGGCTTGCGCTTGATGATGAAGTCGTAGGTCACGTCCACATAGCTGGGGTCCTGTGGGTTCACCGTCCTTCGCCCCGGGAGCGCCACGATGTCCCACTCGCCGCTGGGAGTGAAGTCGTCCAAGCTGGCAGAGAAAAACTAGAGAACCAAGTCGATCTCCGTGAGGTCGTAGGTCCAGGAGCGGAACTTGAGGGTGCAGTTCTGCTGGTCGAAGGGGAAGTGCTTGACCTCGATCTTGCAGGCGCTCTTGTAGATGGCGGGCGGCAGCCAGAAGATGCTGCCGTTGGAGCGGACCACCACGTTGGTGTAGAGAGACACCTCATAGGTCCCGTCAGCACTAGAGGCACGGACAGGAGAACGGTGTGAAGTCCGGAGGCCTGGCCTTTTCTCAGAACTCACCAGGAAGCCCTCAGGATCATTTCTCACTGATCACCCTTCCAGCCTCTGGTGTTCTCGCTGAAAAGGTCAACTTTACAGAGAGCCCTGTCTCCGCCACCAACCCCCCCACCCCCCAGCCTGGGATCTTCACGTGGATGAGCTCAGTAAGCCTCACAGCAGTCAAAGAGGTAGGTTTTACTATTACCCCATTTTACAGATGGGAAAAATGTGGCTCAGGGAAGCTAAGTGAGACTAGCAGCTAGGATGTAAACTCAGGTCTGTTGTCCCCAGACCACGTACGGGTTTCATGCTTCTGCTGGGAACACTGACCTCACATGAATCTTTTGTTTTCTCTATAATATTTGTGCATCGAAAGTCAGTGCTACCAGTGCCCGACACTGACAAAGCAACTGGGCGTCAAAAAGACAGGATGGAGGACAAGAAGGGCACCGGGTCGGGGAGCAGATGCCGCCCCGGCCCCGCTGTGCCTGGGTGAGTGAGCGAGCGAGGCCCTCCCTTCTCTGGGCCTCCAATCCCCACTTGTGACAGAGGGTGCTCATTCTTTTTTTTTTTTTTTTTAATGTTTTATTTATTTTTGAGAGAGAGAGGCAGCATGAGCAGGGGAGGGTCAGAGAGAGAGGGAGACACAGAATCTGAAACAGGCTCCAGGCTCTGAGCTGTCAGCACAGAGCCCGACGCGGGGCTCGAACCCACAAACCGCGGGATCGTGACCTGAGCCAAAGTCAGACGATTAGCCGACTGAGCCCCCCAGGCGCCCCCGAGGGTGCTCATTCTAATTCCTCTTCCAGCCTCACAGCCTAGAGGTGTGAGGGAAGCACACCCGAGGCCCAGGGCTGAGTCAGGACCTGCCGACCCTCAGAGGCTGGGGCTGCGACCACTCACTTGTTATAAAGCACGATGTCAGGCAGCCAGATGCGCTTTGCAGGGATCCTCAGGATGTTCACGCCTTCGTAGCGGGAGCTGTTCCAGGCCAGGCGGTAGTCAGTCCATTCCTGAGCAGACAGGCAAGGCCCTGTCACCTGGAGGCCCACAGCCACCGAGGGGCCGCCCTGGAGGAAACGCCTCCAGGCTGGGAGCCTGCAGGGCACTTACCTGTTTCAGCCAGACATTGGTGGTCATGATCTGTTCCCGCTCATTCTGGGGAGGGAAATGGGGCTATGAGTTCACCAGGTGGGGCCTCACACACGCTCCAGGGTCGTGTGACCCACGCTGACCCACCATCGTCTCTTGGATGGTTCAGAGGTGTTTCACACCCAGCGTGTCTGGGACAAAGCCCGTGACTGTCATCCACAGCTGGTTGTCCACTGGCATTGCCTTCCCCGTGAGCGGCACCCCCGGCCATGCACCCCACAGGCCAGGCTTGTCTGCCGCTTTCCATCTTAGCTGCCGCCATCGTCTGTCACCTGCACTACTGTAGTGGCCTCTGGTCCTCCTCCCCGGCCTGCCTTTAGCCTCTACTCTGGGCGATCCTTTTATTTTTATTTTTATTCTTCTTTAAGTAGGCTTCATGCCCAGCATGGAGCCCCGGAGGGCTTGAACTCATGGCCCCAAGATTAGAACCTGAGCCAAGGCTCCTCTCAACTTCTCAGACTGTGTTGCTCTGCTGACACCCTGCCCTCCCCCCATCCTCGCCCACCTCGCCCAGAGCACAGGCCACCGCCCTGCTCACGCCCCGCCCCCTCCCGCAGCTCTGGAACCTCACGCAGCTCTGGAACCTCACGCCCTCCCATTTGCTCATTCTGCTTCAGCTTAGTTCTCTGCTCCTGCTCTTCCCTCTTTCTGGAAACTCAGGCAGCTACTGTCTTCCCTTTCTTCAGGCCCCGACCTCCCTGCACAACGTAGCGCCTTGTCTCCCCCCCTCTTACCCTGCTTTATTGTTCTCCAGAGCTCTGGGCACCATGTCTGCTGGATGCCATCTTCGTGTGTGTTATCTGCCATAGAACTTAAATTCCTTGAGGGCAGATGGCACCTGGAGGGCTACCTGGGATGTGTCAGATACTCGACCACTGTAATCCATATCTCACCTAAACACCTGCAAGGCCCTCCCACGAGGTCTGTGCCCATGCTGCCCCCACACTGCCAGCGTCTGTTCTCCCAGTGCAGCCAGGTCAACTTCCCCTCAATCCTGTCCCTGCTTGAGTCACTTCTATGGCTTCCTTCACGTACAGAGTAAGAACCTAACTCCTTCACAGGTTCTGCGAGGTCTCGCCGGCTTTCTCAGCCCCATTTCACCTCCCCAGGCCCCTGTATCCTGTGCTCTGCCCACCCCTGGCCTTCCCTCATCCTGTGAATCTGTTTACAGTCTGTACCATTTCCCCAGCCTTCTGTTCACCAGTATAACGTCCAGCACCTTGATCTCAGCTTGGGAGTCAGTTCCACAGGGAGCCCTTCCTGACCCCCACCTGGGTAAGCATATCAGTAGGGTAAGTTTCAGCGGCCACTAACAGAGACCCAGGGTAACACTGGCTTAGAGAAAATGTACAGTTTGGACACACATAGTAGTTTTTGCTCTACAGAATCCTTAGATACCACGATCCTTCCAGCTCTCTTCTCTGTCACACCTAGAGCATAGTCCCAGGGTACCCAGTGCGTGGTCCAGGATGGCTGCTAGAGCTCCAGCCATTGTGTCCACATTCCAGAGGTAGGTGGGAAGACAAAAGAGAAGGATGCAAGCCAGCTGTCTTGTTTTAATTAGAGTATTTAGCCCATTTACATTTAATGTAGTGCTGATTATATTTGGGTTTAAACCTACTATTTCCTGTACATTCCTTTTCTTTTTCTTGCTGTATTTTAATTATTTTATGATGCCATTTTCTCTGTTTAATAACATGACTCTTCTTTTAGTAATTACTCTGGTGACTACAATAAACATAAACCTGATGTGTTAGAATCTAATATAGATTAGTGACTTTACCACTTCCAGAACAGGGGCAAGAACTTTAGAACATTTCAGCTCCACTTGTCCCCTTCTGCCTTGTGGGTTAATGTTGTCATTATTTAATTTCTACATGTAATTACAACCTTGTGAGTTATTGTTTTATATTGTCAATATTAATTTAAATTCACCCATGCATTTGCCCTTTCTGTTGAACTGTTTCTTTCGTACATTTCTATGTTTCCTTCTGTGGTCACTTTCCTTTATGGTTAATGCACATCCTTTGTATTGGGTCTTCTTATGTTAAGTTCTCTATTTTTGGTCTGAAACATCTTTACTTAACTTCTGTTTTCGAAGTGTATTCTTACTGGGTATCCACTTCTGGACTTGCAGTTTTTTTCTTGCAACACTTTAAAAGTGCCATGCAGTATCCTGGCCTCCATTTTCATCTGCTGGTGTTATTACTGCCGCCACTGGACCACTTTTGTTACGTTTTTCTCTTTGTCTTTGCTTGTTGGGGGTTTGATAAAGATGAATCTGGGTATGATTTTCTTTGTATTTATCCCTCATTGGGTTCGTAGAGACTCTTGAATCTGTGGCTTCATATGAGTCTTTGGCCAGTTTTGGAAACTTCTGCCAGTATCACTCACACACTGCTTCTGTCTTGTTCTTTATTTTTACTTCTCCTGTAACTCCAAATACACATGATAGAACTGACCTTTTTGTCACATACTATATTATTTTTTTACCGTATTTCCATCCTTTTATCTGTCATTTGTGGAGATATTTGCTATTTACCTCTCCTCCAGTTCATTAACCTTCCCTTGTGCTCTGACCAGTCTGCTATTAGACCCATCCCGTGGGGGCACCTGGCTCTCAGTCAGTGGAGCCTGTGACTCCTGATCTTGGGGCTGTAAGTTTGAGCCCCACATTGGGTGTAGATATTACTTAAAAATAACAAAATATTTAAGGAAAAAACCATCTAATGAATTTTAAATTCTCCATATTATAATTTTCTTATATGATGTATAAATGACTGTTATTTTCCTTTTAAGAATATTTACTTAGAAAAATTTATCTATTATTAAATTTCCTTATTATTTATTTATTTTTAATAGTGGTAAAATGCACATAACATAAAATTTGCCATGCTAATGGCAGCTGTTTTAAAGTCTATGCCTGATCAGTCCAATATCTGAATTGTCTGTGTGTGTGCTTCCATTATTTTCTTTTTTCTGTCTTTTCTTATTTCATCTTGTGTTTTTGTGTGCCTCATAAATTTTTATCTGACTTTATATGCCTCCAGGGAGTACTTACTTTGGCTACTGGCAGGCAGTTGCAGGAGAGGTAGATCAACTTAATCTAGTTTGTGACTGAGCTGGTTCAAAGCAGGTTTAGTTTTTGCGAGGTCTGGCCTATTTTTTATTCATTTTCACTCTTATGGGTGGTCTTTTCAGGGTCTCCACCAAGGCCCCATCTCCCCGTCTCGTGGGGCTCAGACTCTGGCATGTGTCCCCCAGCCCTGTGAGAGCACCAGACATTCAGCTCGGCTTCCAGCCTCTTAGCCCCTCAGCCCTGAACTGTTTCCCAGTCTTCCTGTGTGGGGAAAAGTACCGGAGGCCAGAGGGTCACCTCCCAGAACCTGGTCCCTCGAGTCCTGGCTAAGCTCTCAAGAACTTCAGGCAGAGAGTTTTGGAGAGGGAGGCATTTCTGTGCAGCTTTTCTAGTTGTTCTCATGGACAAGGTAGTCTGCAACAAGCTACTCTCCCATTACTGCATGGTGAACACCTCCCTCTGTCTTTTAAAACATTTCTTTTTGAAGTTGAGGCGGAATTTACACACGGTGAAATGCATAGGTCTTAAGTGTACAGTTTCATCAATTTTAACAAACATATTACCCACGCCTCCCTTCTCCTTTCAATATCTATCACTCAGAAAGTTGTCTTGGACCTCTTCCTGTCCCTCACTCCCGAGGACACCAGCTCAAGACCCTGGTTGCCCCAGGGAGCTGCTTCTGAGGACCTGCCCGCTGCACCCAGCACATGCTCCTTGCTTTCTCCCTGGAAGCTGCCATCTTTAAACTGGTCATACCCATAACACTCCCTCCTTGAAAACTAGACCCTGGAATACAGAAGGTAAAACACCTAGAACTGAATATTTGTTCTACACACAGCTTTCGGGGTGATAACGGCACACGGGGACACTCACAGGCACAGGGCTGGAGGCTGTGTCCCCTCCTTCCGGTAACTTCTGTTATGTCACAGGGCCCACAGAGTAGGTCTGGCAGGTGCAGCCTTAGCCTGGAAGTGTGTCAAGAGCCACCTGCCTGCTTCCCCTCACCAGGCAGCGGCTACAAGGTGGCAGCTGGGTTCACCCCATTAGGCAAAAAGCTCCGGGCTGGATAGTAACACAGACGCCAGCCTGGGCCTGGCCTGAAGCACTTATTCTTTCCGGTCGGCCTGCAGAGGGAAGAGGGACAGAGAGCATAGGCTTTCTGTCCCTCCCCCATTCTCGGGCTGTGCTTCCTCCCAGGGCTCTGTGTGTAAGGGCTGGGTTTGTGGGGGCCCGTTGTGCTAAGGAGAGAGGAGAAAAGGCAGTCACCTGTCCCCAGGAGGTTCAGCCCCCTTAATTAATTCCTTCCCATGACCCGACACGGCACCTTACAGTGCTCCCCTCAGAGCTACTGCCGGGGACCGATTCCAACCCCATGGGTGGGGACGTGGGAAGGGCCACACAGTAGACCGTGGTTCCTTCGGACACCCCCAACTCAGAGACCAGGAGGGAGAAGGGGAGCCCCCTGGTCCCTCAGCCTCCTCAGCACCCCAACGCCTGCCCCATATCCACACGTCAGGAGCTGACAACCTTACTTGTGAACTCTGCAACCCGTTCCTCCTTCCCAGGCCTGCACAGCTGCCCTCATTTGTCCAGGCTCCGCCCACTTGGCTGGGCCCCGCACCTGGGCCTCTGCACCTGGGAGTTCCCACAGCCCAGCTCCTACCTCCCCCAACAAGTGGGGGAGTGTGAGGTCACCGTTGAACAGGCTGGGGGGTAGAGCTTTGAGGACAGGGAGGAGTTAATGGCCATGCGGAGGCTCACCTGCTAGCGGCGGCCCGCTGGCTGTCTGCCAGTCGTCACTCCCCTTTCACATCTTCTTTGTTAACAAAACAAAGACTTTGCTAGATGTTGGACGCTCATGAACTTCATGGACCCTTCCCCTGCCTCCCTGCTGTATATCCACAGTCTTAGCAACTCTGCGTAAGGCCCCGGCATGAGCTGGAGCCCCAGGTGCCTACGAGGCAGGTCTCTGGGACCGTTTTCCTCAGACTGAAAGTGACACCCAGGAAAGGATCTGCCAGCTCCAGCCACGAAGCTACGGTGTGAGGATCTTACGTTTGGAGCGGTGGCCACCATCTTATGATCGTGGGGCAGAAAAGGAATTGCAGAATCCTGCAGCTTGGATTCTAACACGGACTCTGAAACCATCGGCCCCTCTCTTGTTGGGTTGTCCTCACTGTTTCAGCCCCTTGTACTCGGTGTCCTGTGACTGGGGCGTGAAAGCACTGTAATCGACATGGAGACTAGGGCTAGCAGGCGGCTCCAGCCGTGGACCAGTGTGTGCACATGGGCAGGGCACGCCCAGCAGAGAGAACACACACAAAGGCACAGACTGGGACAAAAGAATCACCACTTAGAGGCAGTCCAGTTTAGGCAGATTCCTTAATTGATGCATATGGGATAGGAGCAGATGAATAATCTGACCTTGTCTGCGAGTCTGGGAAAGCTAGAGGTGAAACCCGCTGCCCGGCACCCTCCCAGCCCCGCGCCTTTGGGCTGGGCTTGGCACTTCCCGCCCCGTGCCTGGAGCCGGGGCTGTGGAGCCAGCCCTGTGGGCACCTACCACACTGATGAGCTGGGCCAGGGAAAGCTGGAGCTGGATGGAGATGAGCTGGGTGGAGCTGGTGGCTGGGCGGATCAGGTTATTGTAGCGGGTTTTGTTCAGAAGGTCATCGACAAGCTTCTCCTCTGCATTGGCCACGCGGCAGTCCCCTGGGAAGACACACAGTCAGAGTTGCTGGGCCCTGATCGCGCTGATGCCGGTCCTGGTGGTGAAGGGGACAGCTCCGGGCCAGGGCGTGCAGGTGCCCTCGGGGCTGGCCGAAGCAGTAAGGTGCTCAGGACCACCCCTCCATGGGACCCTGTACGTCCAAGGCAGAGCTCAGCTTTGTCCTCCATGAGCAGCCTCTTCCTCCCCCTCTTCCCTCTGGGATGAATGGCAGCCCACACTCAGATGGTCAGTCCAGAAACTGGGTGCCTGCAAGTGTCCTCTGTGTTCCAAGTCCCTCCACCCGTCCTCTCTGCCCACCCCTCCAGCCCTGGTCCTGGCACACCGCCCTGCCCCCTCTCTTCCCATGACCCCCTGGCCGGTGTCCCTGCCACCAGCGACCACGCAGTGTGAGAGTGATTTTCCTGCCGCACTGGGGCCTTCCCCACCTGCAGCCTTTCAGAGCCGAAGGCAGAGTGCAGGCCCAAGTGTGTCAGCTTGGCACGCAAAGCCCTGTTCCCCTGGCACCAGCCTCCCCCCCTCAACCTGATCTTTCCTCACGTCTCCACCCAGACACTCTGCACTCCAGCCATACCCTCCGTGCTCTTTTCCCCACCAATATTCAGTGTTTCCCTTCTGAGTCTGTGAGCACAGTCTTCTGCCAGCATGGCCTCCAGGCCACCAGCCATCCAGTGTCCAACTGTCTTGTGCCAGGTACCATGTTACATGCCTCAGATAATAGCAAGCAGAAAACCAGAAATGACTCCTGCCTCAGCGCTTCCAGTGCAGTGGGAGAGAGATGTTTCTATGGGTTCTGTGTGCAGAGTGCGTGGATGGTGGTGCCTTCACGAGGAGAGAACAGGAATGACTACAGGAAACTTCCTGAGTTCAGTCAGACCTTCAGGGTGCAAAGTGCCTTTGAAACAGCAAATGTCGGGGTCCCCTTGGCTCCTGGTCTGGAGCTTAAAGGAGAGGGCTGGGCCCAGAGCCATAATGAAGACCCAGGGAGTGCAGTCTCCTGAGTCCTGCAGGAAGCCTGGTCTACCCATGGGCCCTCCAACCCCCCACAGCCCTCGATCTCTTGCCAAGTGGTATGTGGGTCTTTGTCCCAATTCCTTCACACATCTGGGAGTGAAGCTAAGGTTCAACGACTTGGTCTTGTTTATCCTGACGAGTCTTCTGGGAGAATGTGTCAGCAATGGGCAGAGGTGGGGGTGGTGCCTTGGAAAGAGACTCAGGAAGGTCAAGGACATGTGAGCAGGAGAGCAGCAGGGAAGGAGGAGGAGTTGTGCAGAGGAAGTGGGGGGGGGGTCAGGGCAGGGGGGAGGAGGACTGGGAAATGGGGAGGCTAAGGAGGTGGGGGTGGGGGTGAGGCTGCCAGCAGAGGCTGGGTCTCAGGCTTGGGATTCCGCTTACATCCTTCTCTGAAGGGCCTGCACACTTTTTGCCACATCCCTCCCTCTGGGTGGAGCCAGTGGCCCAGGGTGTGAATCGCCCACTAACAAGTCTGGGGTGGATTCCTGGGTGGGTGCTGGGCTGGACACATGGCCTGGGGAGCGGCCGCCACTCCAGTCTGCTCTGTGCACTTTCCAACTCGCTGCCTATCTGGAGCAGATGCAATATTTAGTGCCTTGTGAAAGATGCTCCCGGGTGCACCTGCTGTCCCTCCCCCAGACTGCCTGGGGCTGTCCGGAGGGGGTCCTCCGGATGCTTGGCCTAGATTCTGAGCTCTGCCTCTCAAACCCTTGACCCCTCCCAGAAGCCAGCTGTTTGAATACCCTGGAAGCCAGTCTGTAGCCCCAGGCTAAAGCTGTGTCCTTCCCAGAGCCCCTCTTTAGTATGTGTATTTGGGCTGACCTGTCATTTCAGAAAGCGGAGGCGTATCACTTGCTCAAGCCCATCTGGCATTTCTGAGGCAGTTCTGGGGTCAGAATCTGCAGCTCCGGGTCCACCAGGCCCCTGACAGGCCAGGGCTGCTCCGCGGGCTGTGGGGCTTGTCTTCCAGCTCTGAGCCCAGCTGGGACATTCCGGCTGTTTCCCTTTGGGGCTATGCTGCCTCCTGGGCATTCAGCTGGCCTGAAAGACCCTCCCCTCCCTTGAGGATGGGCTAAAGGTTTAAAAACCTTAGGCCATTTAGTCCAATTCCCTGGTTCTCAGCCGGGGACACTAAGACCACAGCGGGGAAGCCCCAGCAGATCAGAGGCAGAGCCAGGTCTCAGAGCCATTTTCAGAGAAGGGGGCCTCCCTGCCCCCAGTGCCTTCTTTCCTGCCCTCACTAACTTCCCCTAAAGGAGACAGCCCCTGCAGAGACCCTATTGGTAACCAAAGCCGAGTGTGTGTTCATGTCCACGCCTGTGTTTGCATTTGTATGTGTGAGTGTGTAGGAGTGGGCTGGAATGTATTCCCCAAAAGTCTGGGAGCCCAGAACAACACATATTTAGATTTTCCACCGTTATTTCTCTCTGTGAGGCCTAGTGGGTTCAAAGACCTCTCACCCCTACATGACAGTGGTGGTCCAGGATGAGTGGAAGCCTCCAGGGCACTATTGGGGGTCACCTCCCAGCCCTGGGGCCTTACCCGGTTAAACAGAAAAGCTACCACTAGGGGTCGCTCATGACCCTGTGATTCTGATGAGTGAGGGCCTGACCTGTCTCTGTCCAGGACCTGGCCTTCCTAGGCCTTCCCTGGAAACACTGCTCCAGAGCAGGAAGGGACTTAAAGTCTGAGAGGAAGCCATAGCTAGAATGCCAGAGTGTGCTGAATGTGTATACAGGTCGAAAAAACATGATCTTAAAATCTAATATAGGAAAACTGAGAAGATAACACCTATTGCTTGGGTACAAACTAGGGAAGAAAAGAGCAACAGCATATCCTTGGCAAGTTGGCATCCAAAAGGCAGAGTGATTTTCAGTTTGGGGTGTGGGGCCTTAAGTGAGGAAAGGAACAAGGAGATTTGTATTTTTAAAACGTAGCTGTAGATTTTTTTAAAAAGGTTGAAGTTTTTACCTTTTACAAAAAGCTCACCATATATTATCAGTAGCTTCTCCAGTCGTGTAAGAATCACCTGGACGCTGGTATAAAGGAAGGTTCCCTGCCTCCATTTACAGGGATTCTGATGCTGTGAGGCTAGGGTGGGGCCAAGAATCTGTACTGGGTGATTCTGACGCAGGTGGCCCCAGGACCATGCTTAAGAAGCACTGCAGCTGACTCACATCTTGAGTCCTCAAGTATGTAGACAAGGTGTCTCATCCCTGTAGAACACATGAGGAAACTGAGGCCCAGAGAAGGGAAAGGAATGGCATGGGATCACCCAGTACACACTGAGTGGGGACACCGTCTGGTGAGTGTGGTGTGTGGGTCCTCGTCTTCTAAGCTAACTAGGGCTCAGAGGACAAGCCTGGGGAGGGGGCAGTAAGGAGCTGGAAGAGTCCTTAGAACTCAGGTGGGGAAACTGAGGCCCAGAGAAGGCAATCCAAATCCCATCTGGACCCTGCCTGGGAATGGCTGATGGGGTCTCCCTTTCAAGCGTCAGAGACTGGGGAGGGTCCGCTTTGCCAACCTGACCCAGCCTGGCCCTGTCCCATCCAAGCCAGCCTGGCCCCAACGTGTTGACCAGAGACAGTGACGTCTGAAAAGTGTGTTTCTTAGGAGACTCGTCCCCCCAACTGCGAAACATTCCAAGTCTGGAGAGTTGGGCAAGTCCCTTCCTCTCTGGGCTGAGTTTCCCTAACGGCAGGGAGCCCCCTCTCAGCGCCCAGCATCAGGGTGAGCTCTCTGGCGTCTACACCCGGCAGGCGACGAGCCTGTAGGGATCTGAAATCGGTGGCCCGCAGCCTCCCTTCGCGGTGGTGCAGAGCCGGTGCCACTCGGCCCTGGCTCGGCCCAAGGTGCGCGCCGCGGTGGCTGCGCGGGCAGGTGCGCGGGGGGCGGCAGTCCCCGCCCCAAACCCCGCAGACCCGGCGCCGGGCCCGCCGCCGAGGCCTTGGCCCGGGGCTCAGCCGCTCCCATCCCGCCGGGACAACCTCGGGCCGCTCCCGCGGGCGCCGGCGCCCTCCCCTGCCTCCCACCTGTGGCCGTTGGACCCGGGCGCCCCTCCCTCCCTTCCCGAAAAAGTACTCACCGCGCCGGCAAAAGGCAACCAGGGAGAAGAGGACCAGGGGCTGCGCACTCCTCATGGCGGGCGGGGGCCGGAGAGGCAGCCGCGCGAGCGCAGCCGTGGGACCACCGGGCGCCGGCGAGCCGCGAGCGGGCGAGGGAGCGCAGGTGCCGGCCTCGGAGTCTCCGGAGCCGCCGCCGGGCACTAGGACCCAGCGGAGAGCCCGGCGGGCCCCGCCCACTCGGGGGCGGGGCCGGCTCGGGCGGCGCCCTGGGGCCGCGGGGGGCCGCCCCCCCCGCGCCGCTCGGCCCCCGCAGCCCGACGGTCCCTCCCCTCGTACTGCGGGGAGACGAGGGGGCGGTCGCGCGGGGCCCCAGCGGTGTCGCGGAACGTGGTTGTGGTCCAGGGGGTCCTACCCCTGGGGTCTGCCGAAAGGAGGGGGCGTCGCGGGGAGCGGAGACTGAGCCTGCTCGAGCGGGGCTCCGTTCTCCGCAGGCGAGGTGGGCGCCCAGGAAGTGTGTGGCGCTGCGGCGGGTGAAACAGCCCGGGGAGCTGGGAGAGCCCGCGGCGGCTGCACGCGTCCCGCCCTCCCCGCCCTCCTCGGCCTTGCAGCCGGGGCTGGAGGAGGCAGCTGCGGGGACTGCAGGGAGCAAGCACCCCCTCCAGCCCGGCGGCCTCACCGGGGGTTGGGGTGCTGCTGTTTCCCGGGGTTCGGGACCGCGGGACGGACACGAGCACCAGGGCAGCCCCACCTCCGGACTCGGCCAGAACGCGCGCCCGAGTCCGGGTCTAAAAGGGCCTCTGCCCACACCCGGCGGTCCTCAGTTCTCATCACGCAAGAGAGGGGAGGGGGTGATGGGCACGGAGGAGGGCACTTGTGGGGAGGAGCCGGGTGTTCTATGGAACCAACGTGACAATAAACTACTTAAAATAAAATAAAATAAAATAGCCTCTGGTGATTCCCGTAGCCCGGGGCACGCCCTGGTCCCCAGCCCTCCACCTGCCCTGTCCGGGTCCGCACAGGCCAATGGAACAATCGTGGGAACCAGGCGGAAGGGCAGGGTCTGGGGGACTGATCACCTAAAAAAGGCAGCTTTGCCACCTTCTCTCCAGGGTGCCCAGTCTAGCTTTCATATTGCTTATCCCAGCGTCACTTTGCTACAATCTGACGTGTTGACATATGGTCTTTCAAAAAGGACACCACTGAAATGTAGTTGACTTTCCCTTTGAGCTGGTTAGGAGAATTTATGTTTGAGTGTGTCCACTCTTCTCTAAATTTTTTTTTTATGTCTTTATTTTGAGAGACAGAGAGCGAGCGGGGGAGGGGCAGAGAGAGGGAGACACAGAATCTGAAGCAGCTCCAGGCTCCGAGCTGTCAGCACAGAGTCTGACCCGGGACTCGAACTAAGGGACTGTGAGATCATGACCTGAGCCGAAGTCGGACGCTCAACCGACTGAGCCACCCAGGTGCCCCTGTCCACTCTTCTCTAAACTACAACAATAAATAAGTGAAATATATAAAGCAAATTAAAAAGTCATAGCGAGGGTGAAAAATAAGATCTCCATGAACTAAAATCAGAAAAGAAATGCAGATGGTGGGGAGCTGAAGCCTGGAGCCTGCTGGGCTCTGGAAGCCAAAGACAGTGGCAGGTCCTTTGGGATAAAAGGGGACTAAAAGACTCTGGACTAGAGGCTGGGGGGTTGCATGTACCTCATTCCCTGAAAGGATGCTGGGAGGGAAATCCTGCTGCTGATTTATTGTGTGAAGTCCTAGCTTTATAGGATGCATGATTTCCCCAATACACTACAGGATGGGAGCTTAAAAATACCCTAAAGACGGGGCGCCTGGGTGGCTAAGTCTGTTAAGCGTCCGACTTTCGCTTAGGTCGTGATCTCGCGGTTGGTGGGTTCGAGCCGCGCGTCGGGCTTTGTGCTGGCTGCCAGCTCAGAGCCTGGAGCCTCTTTCAGAGTCTGTGTGTTCCTCTCTCTGACCCTCCCCTGCTCACGCTGTCTCTCTCTCTCTCTCCTAGAAATAAATAAAAATATTTAAAAAAAAAAATACCCTAAAGCCTGGAGGGAGCTGCAAAACTAAGTTAGATGAGCAAAGGTGAGAGGGTAGGAGGATAGAGAAGCAGAGAATATAACATCCATTCAGTACAGCCTACACTTGTGCCAGAAAGTAAGGGAAGGGCTCAGAGAATGATGGGAACATGTCACAGAAGCCGAAGGGGATCCACCAACCAAATCAGAGACAATTTAAGCATAAAAGTAAATAATGATAGTGATGAATACTCATTGAATAAAATAAGTTATAAGCATATATCAACTAAATAAATGATTGGAAGTTTGATAAGAAATAAGATACTTACATAGTTTCAAGGTAGCTCCTCATGAAATAGTTAATTGTAAGGGGGAAGGGAGTTGATGCTGCAGGGGAGAAAGCTGGCAGATACCATCTGTGGCAGGCTGAATAATGACCCCAAAGGTGTCCACTTTCTAATCCCAGAACCTGTGAATATTACCTTATGTAGTGAAAGGGACTTTGCAGTAGGGATTAAATGATCTTGGGATTAGTAAATACTCCTGGTGGTCGTGATGTGGTCACAAGGGTCCTTATAAAGGGAGGCAGGGGACCTGAGTGAAGCAATGTGATGTTAAGAGGAAGCAGTGGTTGCAGTGAGGTGGCTGTGAACCAAGCAATGCCAGGGCAGCCTCCAGAAGCCGGAAGAGGCAAGGGACAGATTCGCCTTCTGAACCTTCAGAAGGAGCCAATCCTGCCAGTACATTGATTTGATCTCCGTAAAACTGGTTTTAGACTTCTAACTTCTAGACCTAAAAGAGAAAAAAGCTTATGTTGTTTCAAGCCACTACATTTGCAGTAATTTGTTAGAGCATCAGTAGGAAAGTAGTATTCCACCCCACCCAAGTGATCAAGGTCAACATCACCGGTAACGGGGTGAATAAGAATTGTGTACCACCTGATGGGATGCACTAGGAAGAATACAGAATCCCTTCTGTGCTATTCCTGCCAAAGATATATGACTTGAACCTAGTCATAAGGATGCACCAGACAAACCGAGATTAAGGGGCATTCTATAAAATACCTGGTCTGTTATCTTTAAAAATGTTAGCAAAGTCAAGAAAAGACTAAAGAGACATTATAACTAAATGCAATACATCATTCTAGGGCACCTGGGTGGCTCAGTTGGTTAAGCGTCTGGCTTTAGCTCAGGCCGTGATCTCGTGGTTTGTGAGTTTGAGCCCCACGTCCGGCTCTGTGCTGACAGAGGATCCTCAGTTCCCCTTTTCTCTCTGCCCCTCTCTGCTTGCTCTTTCTTTAAAATAAATAGGCTTTAAATGCAACACATGATTCTGAAATGGATTATTTTGCTGCTGTACAGGACATCACTGGGACAATGGCGTATATTGATGTTAATATATGGTAGTAATATATGGATGTTAATTTCTTGATATCGATGGCTGTATTTTGGGTGTGTAGGAGAATATCTTTGTGGATAACACACACAGAAGTATTCAGAAATGATGGGGGGTGGGTTGTAATAATGCAGGAGGAAAAAGTTCTTTGTATGGTACTTGCAACTTTTCTGTACATTTGAGATAAAAAAAGAGCGTACAAACCAAGATTTGAAAACTTATGAAACAATTAAAGACTAAGAAAAATACCCAACAAATGAAGAAATTAGCAAATTCATCCCGGACAAAAACAATTTTTATCAAAGCCTGGGAAATATTTTTTAAAAAGAAAAGAAAAAGCGAAAAAGCCCTGCAGCCTGTTTGTGGAGGATGTAGTATAATCATGGTACTGACTGGGGCACAGACAGAGAAAAGAGAAGACTTGGAATTACAGGTCTTTGCCACAGGGAGATGGTGGGGAACAGTGGTTAGTGCACGGCTACTGAGCCAGGCAGTCTGGATTTATATTTGGTGTCACTCCTGATATTCTCCATGACCTTGGGGAAGTGACTTGACTTCTCTGTGTCCCGGTTCTCTCATATTTCAAAGGCGGAAATAACCTTCCCAATAAACTTTCTAGAATGAAATGAAATAATGAAAAACGCCTTAATGGTGCGTAGAACATATGAAGCACCTAATAAATGTTAGCTGCTATTACCCATTATGAATTCAAAAACTCTAATAAAATACAGCAATGTACACACAAGAAATATTGCATCATGGCAAAGTAGGGTTTATTGCAAGAATACAAGAGTGAGTCAACATCAGATAATTCACTAATGTAATTTACAACCCTAACAGATTTTTACTCATTCAGTGCAAACTATTAGCAAGCCAGCTTCCTTAACCTAATAAACATGCAGAAACGATCGTACTTCATGGTAAAACTTTTAGAAGCGATTTTCATCAAAGTCAGGACTTAGGCAGGGTGCTTTCTATCGTGGTTTCTATTCAGCATTGCACTGGAAATCCTAGGGAATGTGTTAGGTTAAATTATATGATATTGATATTGCTTTAGATCACAGGCTGCCCAACATCAATAATTTATAGATTTAATCTGTAATAGGAAGAAATAAAAGAAATAAAACTTAGGAATTGGAAAAGAAAGTTATCCCTATTTGCAGACAATATGTTTGTCTATGTAGAAAATCCAAGAGAATATTCCGATAAATTATTTGGATTAGTAGGAGAGTAGCATTGCTGAATTCAAGGTCAGCTAGCACTCATATACATGAGGAATAGCAAATCAGGAAGTGCAATAGAAAAATAGATTCTAAATGGCACAAAAACCTGAGAGTACATCTAGGAAAAGATATACAAGGCTGTACGTGAAGAATATGATAAAAACCACTCCAGGTCTTACAGGAAGAACTGACTGAATAGAAATATACATATTTATGAATGGTAGGACTAGAATTATAAATCTATCACTTCTCACCAACTTATAAATTTGATGCGATTCTCACACTAATCCAGATAGAATTCTTCATGGAACTTAGGCTGATTGCAAGATCCATGCAGAAGTTGAGGCACCAGGAATAACGTAGCAGACACCAGCAGACACTCGCTCGCACCCATCACATCAGCAACCTCATGCTTGCCAGGGAGTGGAGGGGCCTCGGCGTATTAATCGTGCCTCATTACTTTCTGTATTTTCTGATGTCTTGACACCTGGGGCCTTGCTGGTCCTGGAGAGCCTACCCCTCCCACCGTTAGCCGGTTCCTAGAGCTTGTACAGGGCTCACGTGTGAGAGTAGCTTTCATGTGCAGAAGCCCAAACCCCTCAGCCACTTACCAGGCCCTTATATTCCAGCCACCCTCTTACTGCTGTAATCACCCCATGGCCAAGAACTAGACAGTGGCAGACAGCTGCCAAGTTCCACTGAAGTTATTCAAGCCAACCCATCCTAAGCTTACTTACCATGCCTTGCTTTTCCTTTCCTGCAGAAACCACCGTCAAGGCTCATGACCATGTTTCCGCTTACTCGGTCTGCCTCCGCCCTGCCCCTGGTGCCACGCAGGCCTGCACAGCATGCCATGCTTCCTGTTTCGTGGGATTTGTGCATGTAGCAGCTTCTTCCTCTGTGACAGTCATTTCTGTGTGTGTCCTAGCACACCTGACTAAAAGGTCCTGGGTACGTTTTAAAATAACAAGTAATGGGAGTTAGTAGATACTGCAGCTTCTTTGTCCCTCAGCTGGAATAATTTCAAGGTGCCCAGTGAGACTGAATTCCGCTCACCCTCCATTTAGCTAAATAACACACCCTCTATAGGCTTTATTCCCTCATGGTCTCACTTCCCCACCTTCTTATGTGTCCATCTAGATCACTTTCTACAGAAAATACTTGCATCCAAATCTTTGTCTCCGGCTCAGCATCTAGAGGAACCCAAATGAATCCATTTTTAAGGAATAGAGGCGACATGGGGTAATGAAGCTTATTAAGACGTAGTTATATTTAGATACAATGTCATAGAAGTGAAGACAGTGAAGTGTTGTCAAGGGGATGAACAAATAGACCATGGAAAGAGAATGAGAACCCAGCAATGGACCCAGGACAGGTGGACGCTTCAAGTGGACAGGGGTTGCATTGTAGGTTGCGTTGTAGGTCAGTGGGGAAAGGATAGAATGGTCGTGAATAGTGTTGGGACAGGCTATTATCCATATGAAAAGCAAATACAGTTAGATCCCTAGCTCACCTCATATCAAAGATAACTGGTCAGGCTGATTAAAGATCTAGTTTTGAAATGAAAACCTTTAAAAACTTTTAGAAGGAAACGGGGCTATCAGGATGATGGAGGTAGTGTCTGCTCTCGGCTCCTGTAACAGAATAGTTAGACTGAGTGGCATAGATGAACGTTTATTCCTCACTGTTCTAGAGGCCGAGCATCTGATATCATGGTGCATGCCTGGAAGGGTTCTTTGTGGGAGGCCTTCTCCACAGTTGCTCACCTTCTCTTACGTCCTCACATGGTGGGGAGCAGAGAAAGAGAGAAAGCACTCTCGTGTCTGTTAGACAGGTCCCATTCAGGAGGGCCCTACGCTCAGGACCTTGTCACCTCCTAAAGGCCCCCCTCCTGATACCATCACAGCGGGGGTTAGGATTTCTACACAAGAATTTTCAGGGGACGCAAGCATTCAGTCCGTAATAGGCAGAAAGCAGTATCTTATACAAAATACTAGAAACAGAAGAAAAATGTGAGATTCAACTTCACTAAACTATTTGAACTTCTATCCAACCATACATACGACAAGTTCCGTTTAGAGAAAAACCACAGCCTGGGAGAAGAGCTTCGCAAATCATATGATCAATGAAGGATACACTCCAGAATATTTAAGGAATTCCTATATACATCAATATTTTCAAAAGTCAACCAACCAGAAAGAAAAATGGGCAAATGCCATGTGATTCACAGAACAGGAATATGTTCAGGAAAATATGTTCAGCCTCAACAGGAACAATGAGATACCATTTTGTATTATTTTGCAAGTCCCTTATGGGCAAGCACCAGCAGGGATGTGGGAACGCTCATAACCCGCTGCTGGGGCGGTAAGCTGGCAGAAACCAACATCAGAGAAGCTGTGCCCGGTGCCCAGCCCTTCCACTTCCGGGTGTGTACCCACATGTTTACACAATGATGCCCATGGTCCTGTGTGTGATGGTGAAAAGTCGGGAACAGCTGGAATGTTCACTGTAGGAACATGGAGGAAGGAGCGATGGGATTTTCACACGATAGAATAGGATCTTGAGCCCATGCTGGCCCGTTGCCTTGTTTGGCTCAGGCCAGAGCTGAGAAGAATGGGTTTTACATTATTAAAGGGCTGTAAAAATCAGTATAACAATACAACCAAAACAAAGAATATGCAACAGAGACCAAATGTAGTAAAGCCTAAAATACTTACCATCTACCTTTCTACAAAATGTTTGCTGATTCCTGATCTAGAGTTATGTTCCTTTTGAAAATTTTATTAGAGAGAGAGAGAGAGAGAGAGAGAGAGCTGGGGAAAGGGGCAGGGAGAGAGAGAGAATTCTTTTTTTTTTTTATTTCTTTTTTTAAAATTTATTTCTGAGAGAGAGAGAGAGAGAGAGAGACAGCTTGAGCAGCGGAGGGTCAGAGAAAGAGGGAGACACAGAATCCGAAGCAGCTCCAGGCTCTGAGCTGTCAGCACAGAGCCCAACGTGGGGCTTGAACCCACGGACCATGAGATCATGACCTGAGCTGAAGTCAGACCTTAACTGACTGAGCCACCCAGGCGCCCCAAGAGAGAGAATTCTTTTTTTTTTTCTTTTTTTTTTTTTTTTTTACAAATAGTTTATTGTCAAGTTGGTTTCCATATAACACCCAGTGCTCATCTCCACAAGTGCCCTCCTCCATGTCAGAGAGAGAATTCTTGACATAGGGTTCCATCTCACAACCCTGAGATCATGACCGGAGGCTAAATCAAGAGTCAGATGCATGTTGGGCTGAGCCCCCATGTACAGAATTCTTGAATCACTGTATTGTACACCTGAAAATAACAGAACACTGTATGTTAACTATATTGGAATTATTTTTTTAATTTTTAATTTGTTTTTATTACTTATTTTTTAAAAAAAATTTTTTTAATGTTTTATTTATTTCTAGGAGAGAGAGAGAGAGACAGTGTGAGCAGGGGAGGGTCAGAGAGAGAGGGAGTCACAGACTGAAACAGGCTCCAGGCTCCGAGCTACCTGTCAGCACAGAGCCCGACGTGGGGCTCGAACCCACGAACCGCAAGATCATGACCTGAGCGAAAGTCGGACGCTTAACCGACTAAACCACCCAGGGGCCCCTGTTTTTATTATTTATTTTTGAGAGAGAGAGACAGACAGACAGAATCTGAAGCAGGCTCCAGGCTCTGAGCTGTCACCACGTGGGCCTCGAACCCATGTCCCATGAGATCATGATCTGAGCTGAAGTCAGACACTTAACTGACTGAGCCACCCAGGCGCCCCAGAATTAAAAAATTTTTGAATATAAAAAAGAAAATACTTTATCACTCGAAAAAAGAAAAGAAGTTCTAAAGCAAATATGGCTAAATGTTGCTAAATTCTGATAAAGCCAGATAGTGGTACCCAGGTGTTCACGATAGAATTTCCTGCAGAGTTATGTGTACCTGAGGTCTTTTGTGAGAAGGGTGACTTTTGGTGAGCGGGCCCAGGAGGGTGATGACTGCGGACACGGGCAGCGCTCCTGCTCAGCGCCTGGCCCCTCAGACGGCCTGGCCCCAGCTGCAGGCTGAGCAGTCATCTGCGGTCCAGACAGACAGGCTGATGGCCCAGGCCAGGACTCTGCCCACGACTGCCACGTGCTCCCTCTGCAGTCGCCTTGGCAGCGGGTGAGGTTGAGTGGCACAGCTGAGGCCCGGCTGCAGAGGCTGTGGCCGGAGAGACAGCGTAGCCGCATGGGACCTGCCCCAACCTGTAGCAGGACCCAGGGCTGGGTGCTACGTCTGCAGTGACACGGTGGATTTTGTGGCCTGCATGGACCCATCCAGCTGACTTTTCCTGGGTCTGGGGTTGGTCCCGAGGCCTGCGGCTGCTGGTGTGGACTCTGGCCCCAGGTGGTCGTGCTGAGCTGGTTGGGCTCCCAATCCCTGCCTTTTCCCACCCATCCTGAACCGCATTTCCCATCAGTGCCGGTCCCTGTGTGGAGGGGCCTTCCCTTCTTATGGAGAAAGAAACACTGCGCACAAGCATTCAGACACAGAACACCTGCACACGCCCGCCTGCACACACGCATGTCAGCACACACTCACGCATGCACATGCACTTCCACACATGCACACGCGCACACGTGTTCTTGGGTACCATTCACCAAGAGGCCTGCTCTCCCTTCCCCGCTCCGAGGAGAGCTCATCTGTGAGTCTTGTAAGTCTCCCGGCCCCTGAGGTTCAGGGTGGGACGCAGCGCCATGCTGGGCAGACAGACAGACGGATTGAGAGGCGAGAGAGGTTAATGGTGGATCTAGTGATGAGGAGTTTGCAGTTCACTGTGAAGTGGTTTAACTTTTCTTCTTCATTTGCATCAAGCACGGTTGAACCGGTGGTGGAAACGTTGTGGGAGGCTGTGGGACAGTCCCGATGAGAGAATGCCACCGCCGCGCGCCCATGGTCTCTGTCATTCACATTGGATTCTTCCTGGTTCTTGTAAGACGGGGGGTTTTAGGTTTGTTCTGGACGTTCCCGTGTGTTGTGTTGAAACTCTGGATTTTATTTCGGGATGTCTTAGTGCCAGGTTCCCGCCCGCAGGGTTGACCCCCGTCTGGCTGGGAAGGTGGGAGGGTGGGTGTGACTCTTCCTCAGTGACCCCAGCTGTCACCCTCCCCGGTGGGGGCGCAAGGATGGAGGTGTTTGCTGATGGCAAGCGCGTGAGGCTGGAGAACAGATAGTTTATCTTTCTGTCTTGCACAGCTATGCCTTTCGCATTGTATGCTTAGAGAGAACAGCCTCGTGGTTAGACGTTTTCTGTCTGTGCCCAGTGGTCTTTCTGAGTTGCTGGCCTTCCTGGCTCCAAGCTGGGTGTGTATCAGGCAGAAGGAAAACCCGGGGTCCTGGCCAGTCCACCTCCTCTCTGTCGTTGGCCGAGGGGGTTCGGCTGCGTTTGTGATGGGATACGGACAGGTACTGTCTTCTTTTGAAACTGCAAGTCATGTCAACTTTCCTTTGTTTGGAATTGTGTATACTAAAGTTTGGGGGGAAAAGGTGATAAGCACCCGGCACAGGTTAAGGAAAGGAAAAACAAAACCACCCCCAAACAGACCTGATCAACCACTGCTGGGCATGAGTAAAAGGAAGCAGGAAAAGATCGGGACAGAACTCTGGGAAAGCCATACAGAGTCTTAAAGCATTCTCCAGCATCTGCAGCTTCTCTGCAGGCCCGGGGTTGGGGGCTGGGGGCTCAGGGGACGGGGCCTAGTGCTGGTCCAGTCTGGGGACGGGGGAGGGCGCTTCTTGGGGCACCGAAGCAGCGTGCAAAGGCTGCCTCCCCACAAGCACCATACTCAGAAACACTGACCTTTCTGGCCTCTCAAGCAAGTCTCTGTACAACCCATGTAAGGTTGTCAAATTTGGCAATGGGTCGCAGATATGGGACATACTTATATTGAATACTTACTCGTTGTTCATTTGAAATTCAGATTTGGCAGGTGTTTTGGACTTGATTTGACAACTTATCTCAGGGAAGCTCACACCGGGGGTTCTCTTCTTCTTCTTGTAACGTTTATTTATTTGTGAGAGAGAGAAACAGTGTGCGAGTGGGGAAGGGGCAGAGAGAGAGGGAGACACAGAATCTGAAGCAGCTCCAGGCTCCGAGCTGTCAGATGAATAGTCGGCTCCCTCCCCAACCTACTCTACTTGAATTCCAAGGGGACTTGGGGCTGAAATTTTAAATAAATCCTTTTAAGGATGCCATTTTGGGGGTGCCTGGGTGGCTTATTCGGTTAAGCATTCAACTTTTGACATTAGCTCAGGTTATGATGCCAGGGTTGTGAGATCGAGCCCTGTGTCAGGCTTTGCACTGACAGTAAAGAGGCTGCTTGGGATTCTCTCTCTCTGTCTCTCTGCCCCTCCCCTTCTCACTCTTTGTCTCTAAAAATAAATAAATAAACTTAAAACATATTTAACACCACCTATATATATTTTTTAAGTTTTCTTTATTTTGAGAGAGAGAGAGAGTGGAGGAGGGTCAGAGGGAGAGGAAGAGAGAGAGAGTCCCAAGCAGGCTCCCAGCTGTCAGCACAGAGCCCTATGTGGGGCTCGAACTCACGAACCATGAGATAGTGACCTGAGTGGAAACCAAGAGTGGGACACTCAGCTGACTGAGCCCCCAGGCGCCCCCCACCTGTATTTTATCTCTACTTAAAACTGTCTTATGGGCCCCCGTGAGGGTGGGGGTCTCTGCTGCAGTGATGGCAATGGGCGGGGCAGGTGGAGGTGGTGGCTGCACAGCTCTGCGAACGCACTAAACACCGTGAATTGCACACGCGAGGCTGAAGTGTTATGTGAGCTTCACCTTTGTGTGGTTTGTCCTGTGTCAGTATGGCTGAGCTGGAACTACGTTTTCCAGAATCCCCTTCCCTGTTTGGCTCTGGGGGAGAGCAGGCCAAGGGAGGAATGTGCATGAGATTTGGAAGGTAGTCATGGCTGCTGAAGGCTGCTGTGCTAATGTCCAGTGGCAGCCGAAGTGGTGCCCTGGGCGTCCAGCTCTGTGTCCTGACAGCCGACTCCACTGACCGACGCTGGCCCCAGGCCACCAGCAGATGCCCCGGGGCAGACCCGCAGGCGTGGGAGCTCCAGGGAGTCACAGCCGCCCCCAGGCCCCCTCAGGGCTTCCCTTGGGGTCCCAGTGAGACGGCTGGACGCGGCTTCTCAGACCGACCTCGTACCTCTGTGTCCTTGCCCTGCCACGGCTGCCACGGCTGCCACGGCTGCGTGCAGACCACTCCCTACACTGAATCCCTCGGCCCGTAACTCCTGGTGGTCGGCTTCTTCCCTGGTGGGACCCCGACGCTCCCTCCAGGCAGATGGAGAGGCCAGCACTCTGCTCCCCTCTGTCCCTCAGCGGCTCCACGGGGAGACTGGCTTCAGGGGCACCTTGATGGGACTGTTCGTTAGAAGGGCAAGTCTGCCCCCTACCAGTCTGAAAGGGCTCTGGGACGGGATGGGGGTTTTGATCCTCATTTCTAGGGGTAGGCGGGGAAGGTAGCCACAAGGTACCAGACCTCTATGAGGCGCTGGATACTTTGTGATCAGTTCTCCCGTTTTGTCCTCGCAAGAATTGGTTGCCCTGTTTCACAGCAAACGGAGGGACAATGGCGGGTGGAGCTGGCCGCCAGGCCCCGAGCCCTCGGCCCTTCCACTTGCCCACAGCCGCGCAGAAGGTGGAGTCGTGATCTCCATCCCCGTCCGGCCTCGCTCCCTGACCCCGCGGCTCTCCGCGTCCCTCTTCCCTCCACCTGCTCCCTCTCTCTCATGAGCAGTGCTGGCGGCTCTGCAGCTGGGACTTGCGGACCCGGGTCAGGCCTGGGGGCACAGACTCAGACTGAGACCTCGCCTGTGCAGCCACCTGCGGCTCCGTGCCACCTCAGTGCCTGCTGCCAGCTTGACGCCTCGCCGTGCCTCCATTTCCTTCCAGGCCCCGGCTCTGTGGCTTTCAGACTGTAGGGTGGAGGGTAAGGCTGTGAGGTCGGCTCTGCCACTCGGGAGCTGCCTGCCCCCTGGTTACTTTCTCCCTGTCCTCGTCTGTAGGGCTGTTCTTTGTTTAATTTTTTTTAACGTTTTCATTTATTTTTGAGAGAGGGAGAGAGAGAGACAGCGTGAGCAGGGAAGGGTTAGAGAGAGAGACACACACAGAATCTGAAGCAGCTCCAGGCTCTGAGCTGGCAGCACAGAGCCCGACGCAGGGCTCGAACCCACGAACGAGAGATCATGACCTGAGCCAAAGTCGGACGCTTCACCGACCGAGCCACCCGGGCGCCCCAATGTAGGGCTGTTCTGATAGCTGTGTGAGGGATGTGGGTGAGCACAGTGACTGGGCACTTAGTGCTCAGGAGTGATGCCCTGGGAGGCGGGGGGCAGCGGAGCTGTGGCTTGGGAAAGGTGCAAGCATGTTTGGTTGGCCTGATTTGGGTTCAAATCCCAGTGTGGCTACTTAGTAGCTGTGGTGGGCAACTTACCCAGGTAAGCTCACCAGCTGTGGGTGAGCTGCCTTTCTGGGCCCTGGCTTTTCCATTTGTAAAAAGAGGGTGATAATCACAGCCCCTCCCTGTAGGGCTGGTCAGGGTCATGATGGGCTCAGAAGGTAGCACACAGCCTTTTCCCTCTTCTTTTCTCTGTCTCCTTCATAGTCTGCAGGCATCCAGTAGGTGCTTCATAGTTAGCTTATCCTTCTACGAAGTAATCCTGACTTTTGCTTCTTCAACCCTCAGGGTCATAACTAATGATGTGGGTTTGTGTCTCAGAGTTCTGGGGGAGGCAGGAAATCAAACTCTTTTAACCCTTGGTTTAAGTCTAAAGTGTCTGCCCTATTTTTTCCTGAATGGTCTCCTCTGCCCTTCCTGTTTATCAGACGTGTCTGGGCATTCAGGGTTCACCTCCAGTGTCCCCTCCAGGAAGCCTGCCCTGATTATTCCCAATCTTTATGGTCTCAGCTCTTGAAGGTCCTCCTTAGTCAGTATTTGATTCTTTATATCAGATCCCACGTGCCACCCCACCCCTCCCCCCACATGTCTTTGGACACCCAGGCAAAGATGGGCATTTCTTATTCAGACACGGAGCTGGGTGCCTCTGGGCCTAGGTGCTAGTCAGATCTTGTTTCTCCAACAGTGCTGTGAGCAGGGCAGGCAGGCGCTGGGTGTGGCACGGCTCTCATGGTGCTCGGATCTCTAAGTGACGAGGGTGCGGTCAGCTGCCTGCCTCGTCTGGCTGGCGTCTCCCAGAGGCCGCACTGGGTAGCTCCCTGCCAGTGACTGAGCACAGCAAGGGCCCCAAGACCCCAGAGCCCCCAGAGACTTCCTCTGGCTCCAGCCACGTGTCCCCACAGGGCCCCTCAATGCAGCACCCCCAGAGCTGACCTCCCGCCTCCCTTCAAGGCTGTTTCGTATCCTGTGCCCCCTTCACGGCTCCCAAGAAGGGTAACGGGAGGTTCCCAACCAGCACTTACTGTAAGGATGAGTGAGTGAGGGTCTGTGGTCTAGAAAGTGGTCTCAGCCTATAGCTTCCAGGGAAGCTACCTCTGCTGAGCTGGCTCGGGGAGTCCCAGGCCTGTTCCCAGAGGGCTGGAGGCACCGAGGCTGAAATAGAGCTTACCCTCCTGCGTCACTCCGGGGCTCAGCGAGACCGCAGCGACCAGCAGGGACAGGCTGGGGGCATTTCTGGTGCGGGGGACACATCTGCCATTATTCCCTGTCATGGCCGCTGCTTTCTCATTTCCACGCCACCCGTGCTCGGTCCTGGAATGCAGACGATACCAACATTTGTTTGAAAGAACGAGTCCCTGATTGAGCGAATAGAACAACCTGTTGTCTAAGTACCATTACTCTCTGTTTATGGATGAGAAAGCAGCAATATCGGGGCGCAAACCTAGTTATCCACGTTCCCAGAGCAGTGTCCAGCCCCCCACCCCGCCGTCGCATCAGGAAAGATGTGGCTGCTGAGTACAGATTTCATTTCATTTTCCTTCCAACTAATGGTTCTTAAGTGCTCCCTGCATGCCAGGCATTGATAACCGGATGAACGAAGATTGGATGAGGCTGTTACTGTCCCTGAGAGCACATACAGTTAGCCACAGGACTGGGGGCGTGCCTGTCTCCTGGGACAAGTTCTTGGTCATCCAAGACTGTGGTCTGTGATTCCCGGGCCTCCCCTGGGAATCCACGTGTTCGCCTGGAGGTGATGTAAGGGCCGCTTCGGGCCGGTTGGTGTGGTGAACAGTAAACAGCCAGACTCGGGACCAGCCCCACAGGGAGGTTCCTCACAGGCCTCCCGAGGGCAAAGAGTAAGCCTGTCTTCCCTCTTTTTGTTTGCAAGTATTGACTGCACACTTAGTGTGTCCCACTTAGTGTTAAGTCTTAGGGATACAGTAAGCGACAAAGTGAAGTTTTATTCGTGGCCAGGTTTTGGGGCAGGCAGGGGGACAATGAACAAATACAGACATAAATGAGGGGGATGGTCTCTGATTGTGGCGGACGAAAGGACAGCAGAGGCACATGGGGTGACGGGGGATGGGGTGCTGGCTCTGTGAGGGCAACCGTGTGGGGGGCTCCGGGGGAAGGCTGTTTCGGGCAGTGGGGTAGAGGACAGCCCCTCCGCACAGAAGGGCGGACATGGCATGTGCGGCTGGCGTGGCGTGAGCAAGGGGGAGAACAGTCCAGAGTTGGAAGAGTGGGCATGATGCACCTCGTTTAAGGCCTTGCAATCAAGCAGGAGGTTTAGATTTTCTTCAGAGTGTTTTAAGCAGAGGAGTGACATGATGTGATTGTTCTACTTGGCTTGTCCTGGCTGCTGGATAAGATGACAGTCTAGGGGTCCAAGTGGTAGGTGGGGGCCAGCTGGAGGTGACGGTGGCTCGGGCCTGGGTGGGAGAGGTGGAGACGGAGAGAAATGTCCACACTAGAAACACAGCTGCGCAGAGGCTCCGCTGGCGGTTGGATGTCGGGAAGGTGACGAGGCAGGGAGGGCCAAGGACGACCCCTCGGTGTGAACTGGCCGAATAACTCACTCAATGACATGGGAGAGGTGCGGGTGTGCTGGGCTGGACGGAGTCTCCCCCAAATTCGTGTTCACCTGCAGACTCCTCCCAGCCCTCTCTCAACTAGGCCTCAAGGGTGGCCCATAAAAACTGCAGACTCAGCACGAATGATTTTGCCCCCCCCCCCCCCGAAAGACTTGAGCACATGCTAGCAGCTGGTATAGTTTCTAACAGCACAAGGCCACATGCCTAGCGTGAACCCAGCCCCGCTTAAAGTGCCTTCCCGCTGAAGCCCGAGGCTGCCGCGAGAACTGCCGTGTTCCAGCCAGAGCCTCCTCCGTCCCCCAGGCAGTTACTTCAGAAACCTGACAGCTGTAAATCCTCTCTCTAACCCTGTGAAACACAGATCTTCCACTTCCCAGAACCCCCGCTCCAGGGCCTGAGAGCTGTGTGTTTGAAATGCAGACACTCAGGGAAATAATCCTCCCTCTCAGCCCAGTGCGCACCTTGCTCTCCTACATCCTGTCCCAGAGAGGGTCTCTTCTCCTCCCGGTGAGCACCAGTTAACAGACCCAGCCTCTGCTGGAACCCTGGCTCCTGCCATAAAATGCCTGTCGCCTCTGCAGATTGGCATCGAGTTGGGGACCCTTGACCCATTGTGATGGTTATTACCGAAGAGTCTATTCTTACCACTGGAAGTAGCGTTCTGCCTCATGTTTGACACCACCCAGGACCTGGGAATGTGACCTTTTTGGAAACAGGGGAACTTTGTAGAAGTGACGTCACTGAGATGACTCAGGGGAGTCTGATCCTAGCACCTCACCTACCTCGCTCTTGTAGGCCACTTGTGAAGCACCTGGGGATTCTGTGAAAATGCAGGTTCTGACTCAGCACGACCCAAGTGGGGTCTAGGCTTCTGAGTTCTAACAAGTTCCAGGTGGTGTGGATGCTGCTGATCACCTGCCACACTCTGGAGAGAGCTGTGGCCGTGGGAACGGGGCGGGGGCGGGGCGGGGGGCGCTGTGGTGGGCTGGGGTCTGGGTAGCTGTGCTGTGGCGTCTTTGGGCTCATCCTCACCATCTCTTTCCAGTTCTAGTTATCTTTCTCTTCTACTCTTGTAAATTGTCTTAGAAACTTTTCTTAATCTCCCTCTGTGTCCTGTCAATGATATAAAGAGAGTTGCCTGAGCATCAGGACATCTGTGTTCATGTCCCCTCCCTCTCCCTGCACCTCACACCAGGGTGGGGGCCGACTGTGGTGAATCTGCAGATGCCTGTTGCTGGGGAGCTGGGGGAGGACGGGGTGGGGGAGAGCCAGAGAGAGGCCCTGCCTACTTTCTGGAACTCTGGACTGGCCCATGAGGTGCAGGAGATAATGAAGACAGAGCGATGGCTTCCTCCTAAAGGGGCCTTTCAACTCCTGGAGTAGGGGGGACAGAGAAGCTGGGCTCCCAGCAAGGCCAGAAGCCCACTGGGTGCACCACTTTTGACCTTGGATCTTTCTAACATGGTCTAATGAGGGGCATCAGAGTTCAAGAGAGAACAGTATCTGTGAGTGGGAAGTTATCTTCAAATTAATTTATAAGTTCTGATCTGTACCTAAAGGAATTGTTTGTGGGAAGGAGGGTGGTAGTGAACTTGATCAATTCGTTCTAAACATCACTCATAACTGGGAAAAAATAGTCAATGATTGCAGGAAGGAAAAAGAACATTATTGTAGGAGGCTCTGATACTTACAAAAGATATGCCAATGTAATATAATAAAAAGGCCAGACGTCCCAAATATACTTTATTTAGAATATGATATGGTGGTATTTCAAAAGGGGTAAGAAATGAATAAATATGGCTGAGAAAATTAAGGATTTTATTTCCCCCCAAACCACATACAAACACAAATTCCAAATAGGATAGAGAGTTAAAAATAATAAATGATACCAAAAAGATAACAAAGTAGAGGAAAATATTTATATACTGTCAATGTTGGGGAGACCATTCTAAGTTTGATACTGGAAGCAGAAACCAGCAAGGTGTGACAGCAAAAAGGTTTTGTGCATCAAAAAATATCATCAAGTTATAAGCAAATGATAAATTGGGAGAAAACAGTATCTGTCTGACAAAGGGTTAATATCGTTACAATCAATAGGAAGAAGAATCCCTCAGTGGGCGTGAGCATTGTGCAGAACAGGAATTTAAAAGTAAATACAAAGGAGCCGTAAGCATGTGTAAGCATTAGTAATGGTAATGGTGAAATTCAGTGAGGGGCGCCTGGGCGGCTCAGTAGGTTCAGCGTCCGAGCCTGGAGCCTGCTTCAGATTCTGTGTCTCTGTCTCTCTCTACCCCTTACCCTGCTCACACTCTCTCTCTCTAAAAAATAAATAAACATTAAAAAAAAGTTTAAAAAGAAAGGAATGCAGCTAAAACCACCAGATACCTCTTTTTGCCACCCGAACTGGCTCCAACTAGAGAGGTATTTTTCTAAGCCACAGCCGGGCAGGGAGAGTGTGGGCGTACAGACACTGGCACGCTGCTGCCCGGGCTTGCGACTTGGTACAGCTGTCTGTTCGGCAAGAGTCCTAAAAACTTTCCATCTGTTTGCACCAAGAATTCCTTTTCTTGAAATTGACCCTAAAGAAATGATCGGGTGTGCAGACTGAACACGTGGCTGTGTACGCACGGCACGGGCACTCACGCACGGGGAATGACAGCGGGCCAGACGTGGGTCCATGAGCACACACGCCCCTCCAGGTTCCCAGTCAGTCCCCGAGGCTTTTAGGGTTAGGGCTGCGATTCCCTCTAGGGGGGGCGGCTCCCAGCACTATGGACTGTGGGTCTTTCCCTTAGAGCTGCGTGTCCCTACCAGGACCAGAGCGGACAGGCAGGTGCTGAGGGTTTACCTTGTGCTTTCTCTCACGGTCCTGGTGTCCAGAAGAAATAGAAAGCATTTCCTGTCTCCCTAGGGACTTACTTTCTAAGTCCGTGTTTCTAAGACCTGGCTTCTTGCCGCTCTTGGGCCCTCTCAGAGCCCCGCACGTGGGCTGCTCACCCCTCACCCCCCACACTACTGGGAAGCCTCTCAGTAGCTCCAACTACCCCAGCCTTCATCCATCCATCCATCTATCTATCTATCTATCTATCTATCTATCTATCTATCCATCCATCTATCCGTCCGTCCGTCCATCCATCCATCCATCCATCCATCCATCCATCCATCTATCCATCTATCTATCTATCTATCTATCTATCTATCTATCTATCTATCTATCTATCATCTATCTATTGGTCTGTCTGTCTTATCTATCATTTATCTATCATCTATCTGTCGTCTATTTCCTTCCTTCATTCCCAAGTTTTTACTTAAATTCCAATTAGTTAACATACAGTGTAATATTGGTTTCAGGTGTGTGTAGAATTTAGTGATGAATCCCTCCGTTTACACCCAGGCTCATCACAGTATGTTCCCTCCTTAATCCTAGATGGGTCACCCGTCTAGTCCGTGACCATCAGTGCTTTCTTCAGGTAAAAGGCTGTTTCTTGTTTTTCCTCTCTTCCCCCTACCCCATGTTCATTTGCCTTGTTTCTGAAATTCCACATATAAGAAAAATCATAAGATATTTGTCTTTCTCTGAGTGACTTATTTTAGTTAGCATTATACTCTCTATCTCCATCCATGTCATTGCAAATGGCAAGATTTCATTCTTTTTGATGGATGAATAATATTCCATTGTATGGAATATTCTTTTTTTAAAAAATTTTTAATGTTTGTTTATTTTTGAGAGGCAGACAGAGACAGAGTGCAAGCAGGGGAGGGGCAGGGAGAGAGGGAGACACAGAATCCAAAGCAGCTCCAGGCTCTGAGGTTTCAGCACAGAGCCCAGCGCGGGGCTCGAACTCACAAACCGTGAGATCATGACCTGAGTCAAAGTCAGATGCTTAACCCACTGAGCCACCCAGGTGCCCCAATTGTATGGAATATTCTTAATTCATTCATCATTTGATGGACATCTGGGGTAATTCCATGATTAGGCTATTATTGATAGTGCTGCTATAAACATTGGGGTGCAAGTATCCGTTCGAGTCAGTATTTTTGTATCCTTTGGGTAAATACTTAGTAGTGCAGATGCTGAATCATAGGGTAGTTCTATTTTTAACTTTTTTGAGTCACCTCCATACTGTTTTCCACAGTGGCTGACCAGTCTGCACTCCCACACAGTGAAAGGGTTCCCCTTCCTCCACATCTTTGCCAACATCTGTTGTTTCCTGTGTTGTTTATTTTAGCCACTCTGACAGGCGTGAGGTGGTATCTCATTGTGGTTTCAATTTGCATTTCCCTGATGATGAGTGATGTTGAGCGTGTTTTCATGTATCTGTTGGCATCTGTATGTCTTCTTTGGAAAAATGTCTATCTGTGTCTTCTGTCCATTTAACTGGATTATTTTTTGGGTGATGAGTTGTATAACTTCTTTATAGATTTTGGATAATAACCCTTTATCCGATATGTCATTTGCAAATATCTTCTTCCATTCAGTAGGTTGTCTTTTAGTTTTTTTTTATTGTTTCCTTCACTGTGCAAAAGCTTTTTATTTTGATGAAGTCTCAGTTGTTTAGTTTTGCTTTTATTTATTTCCCTTGCCTCTGCTGATGTGGCTAGTAAGAATTTCCTGTGGCTGAGGTCAAAGAGGTTGCTGCCTGTGTTCCCTAGGATTTTAATGGTTTCATATCTCATATTTAGGTCTTTAATCCATCTCAGATTTATTTTTGTGTACGATGTAAGACAGTGGTCCAGTATCATTCTTTTGCATGTTGCTGTCCAATGTTGAAGAGACTTTTTTCTATTGGATGTTCCTTCCTGCTTTGTCGAAGTTAGGTTGACCATACAGTTGTGGGCTCATTTCTGGGTTTTCTATTCTGTTCTATTGATCTGTGTGTCTCTTTTTGTGTCAGTATTATACTGTCTTAATCACTACAACTTTGTGATATAAATTGAAGTCCAGAATTGGTATGCCCCCCGCTTTGCTTTTCTTTCTCAAGATTACTTTGGCTATTTGGGGTCTTTTGTGGTTCCATACAAATTTTAGGACTGTTTGTTCTGGCTCTGTAAAAACTACTGTTGGAACAGAAAGGGAGACAAACCAGAAGAAACTCTTAAATACAAAGAGGAAACTTTGGGTTGATGGGGGTGGGGGATTGGTGGGCGAGGAAAATGGGAGATGGACATTGAGGAGGGCATTTGTTGGGATGAGCACTGGGTGTTGTATGTAAGTGATGAATCATGAGTATCTACTCCCAAAGCCAACACTATGCTGTATACACTGTGTATTAGCTAATGTGACAATAAATCATTTTTTAAAACACTGTTGGGATTTTAATAGGGGTTGCATTCAATGTGTAGATTGCTTTGGGTAATATAGATATTTTAATAATATTTGTTCTTCCAATCCATGAGCATGAAATGCTTTTCCATTTCTTTGTGTCTTCTTCAATCTCTTGCATCAGCATTTTATAGTTTTCAGAGTACAGATCTTTTATCCCCTTGGTTAGGTTGATTCCTAGGTATCTTCCGGTTTTTGGTGCAATTGTAAAAGATTGATTCCTTGATTTCTCTTTCTGCGTTCATTATTGGTGTATAGAAGTATAACAGATTTCTGTACATGGAGTTTGTGTCCTGAGGCTTGACTGAATTTGTCTATCAATTCCAGGATTTTTTTTGGTGGAGTCTTCTGGGTTTTCTATATAGAATATTGTGTCATCTGCAAATAGTGAAAGCTTGACTTCTTCCTTGCTGATTTGGATGCTTTTTATTTCTTTGTGTTGTCTGATTGCTGAGGCCGGGACTTCCAGCACTATGTTTAGTAACAGTGGTGAGAGAGAACATCCCTGTCTTGCTCCTAAAGGAGAAGCTCCCATCCCCATTGAGGAGGATGTTAGCCGTGGCTTTTGTATACGGCCTTTCTTATGTGGACGTATGTTCCCTCTAACCCCACTTTGTTAAGGGTTTTTATTATGAATGGATTTTAAACTTTGTCAAATACTTTTTCTGAACCTGTTGAAAGGATCATATGGTTCTTATCTTTTCTTTTCTTCATGTGGTGTAGTATGTTTATTGATTTGTGAGTATTGAGCCACCCTCGCAACCCAAGAATAAATCCCATTTGATCATGGTGAATGATTCTTTTAATGTATTGTTGGATTTAGTTTGCTAGTGTTTTTATTGAGAATTTTCACATCCATGTTCATTAGGGATATTAGCTTGTAGTTCTCTTTTTTAGTGGAATCTTTGTCTGGTTTGGTGTCCATTTCTATTTTTTGGAACAGTTTGAGAAGAATAGGTATTAGCTCTTCTTTAAATGTTTTGTAGAATTCACCCGTGAAGCCATCTGGCCCTGGACTTTTGTTTGTTGGGAGATTTCTTATTACTGATTCAATTTCTTTGCTGGTTATCAGTCTGTTTAAGTTTTCTCTTTCTTTCTGTTTCAGTTTTGGTAGTTTGTGTGTTTCCAGGAATTTATCCATTTCTTCCAGATTGCCCAATTTATTGGCATATAATTTTTCATACTATTCTCTTATAATTGTTTGTATGTCTGTGGTATTGGTGGAGATCGCTCCTCTTTCATTTGTGATTTTATGTATTTGGGTCCTCTCCCCCCCTTTTTTTTGATAAGTCTGGCTAGAGGTTTATCAATTTTATTAATTTTTTCAGAGAACCAGCTCCTGGTTTCATTTATCTGTTCCACTGATTGCTGTTGCTGTTTCTATATCATTTATTTCTGTCCTAACCTTTATTATTTCCCTCCTTCTGCTGACTTTAGGTTTTGTTTATTATTCTAGCTCCTTTAGGTGTAAGGTTAGGTTGTTTATTTGAGATTTTTCTTGCTTCTCTACGTAGGCCTATATTGCTATATACTTCCATCTTAGAACTGCTTTCACTGTATCCAAAGTTTTTGGACTGTTGTGTTTTCATTTTCATTTGTTTCCATGTATTTTAAAAAATGTGTTCTTTGATTTTCTGGTTATCCCATTCATTCCTTTTTAAATGTTTATTTATTGGGGCGCCTGGGTGGCTTAGTCGGTTGAGCGTCCGACTTTCGCTTAGGTCATGATCTCGCAGTTCGTGGGTTCGAGCCCCGCGTCGGGCTCTGTGCTGACTGCCAGCCCAGAGCCTGGAGCCTGTTTCAGAGTCTATGACTCCCTCTCTCTCTGACCCTCCCCTGCTCACGCTGTCTCTCTCTCTCTCCTGGAAATAAATAAAACATTAAAAAAAATACTTATTTATTTATTTTGAGAGAAAAGATAGAGAGCAATCAGGGGAGAGGCAGAGAGAGAAGGAGACAGAGAATCTCATGCAGGGTCTCCACTGCCAGTGTGGAGCCTGACACGGAGCTCCATGAGATCCAACCATGAGATCATGACCTGAGCTGAAATCAAGAGTCAGATGCTTAATGGACTGAGCCACCCAGGAGCCCCTCCTATTCTTTCATGGGATATTCTTTAACCTCCATGTATTTGAGGGCTTTCCAACTTTTTTCTTGTGGTTGTCTTCGAATTTCATAGTGTTGTAGTTTGAAAATATGCATGGTATGATCTCGATCTTTTTGTACTTGTTGAGAGCTGATTTGTGACCCATTATGTGATCTGTTCTGGAGAATGTTCCATGTGCACATAAAAAGAATGTGTATTCTGCTGCTTTACAATGGAATGTTCTGAATATATCTGTTAAGTCCATCTAGTCCAGTGTGTCATTCAAAGCCATTGTTTCCTCGTTGGTTTTCTGCTTAGACCATCTGTCTATTGCTGTAAGTGGGGTGTTAAAGTCCCCCACTATTATTGTATTATTATCAATGGGTTTCTTTACGTTTGTTATGAATTGATTTATATATTCAGGTGTTCCATGTTGGGTGCATAAGTATTTACAATCGTTAGATCGTCTTGTTGGATAGAGTCCTTTATTATCATATAATGCCGTTCTTCATCTCATGTTAGTCTTGGGTATAAAATCTTTTCGTCTGATATAAGTATTCTCCGCCTTTCTTTTGACATCTGTTTACATGGTAAATGTATTTCCACCCTCTCACTTTCAATCTGCAGGTATCTATATATCTAAAATGAGTCTCTTATAGGTAGCATATAGATGGGCCTTGTTTTTTACTCTCCATTCTGACACCCTCTGTTTTTTGATTGGAGCATTTACTCCAATTACATTCAGAGTAATTATTGATAGGTATGTATTTAGTGCCATTTCATTACTTGTTTTGTCATTGTTTCTGGGCATTTTCTCTCTTCCTTTCTCCTCCTCCTCCTCCTTCTTCTATTTATTTATTTTGAGAGAGAGTGAGAGCGTGCAAGCATGTATATGCAAGGGAGGGGAAGAGAGAGATAATCTCAAACAGGCTCCACACTGTCAGTGAAGAGTCAAGCACAGGGCTCAAAGCCATGAGTTGTGAGATCATGACCGGAGCTGAAATCAGGAGTCAGATGCTTAGCCAGCTGAGCCATCCAGGCGCCCCCATTCCTTTCTCGTTCTCTGTCACTTTTGGTCTTTCCTTTCCACTCAAAGAGCCCCCTTTAAGATTTCTTGCAGAGCTGGTCTAGTGGTCACAAAGTCCTTTAACTTTTGTTTGTCTGTGAAACTCTTTATCTCTCCTACTATTCTGAATGATAGCCTTACTGGATAGAGTATTCTTGGCTGCATATTTTTCCTATTCAGCACATTGGATATATCATGGCACTCCCTTCTGGCCTGCCAAGTTTCTGTTGAGAAATCTCCAGCCAGTCTTAATGGGTATCCCTTTGTAAGTTAGGGGCTTCTTTTGTCTTGCTGCTTGTAGGTTTTTTTTCTTTATGGTTATGTTTTGCAAATTTAATTGCAATATGTCTTGGTGTTGGTCTGGTTTTGTTGATTTTGATGGGAGTTTTCTGTGCCTCCTGGATCTGGATGTCTGTTTCCTTCCCTAGATTACAGAAGTTTTCAGCTATTATTTTCTCAAATAAACCTGCCCCCTTTTCTCTCCTCTCTTCTTTTTCTGGTATTCCAAAGATATGAATATTATTACATTTGATGAAATCACTGGGTTTCCTAAGTCTATTCTCATGATCCATAGTTCTTTCTCTCTTTTGTTCATTATTTTTCAACATTCTATCTTCTGTATCAATTATGTGTTCCTCTTATTCTTCCATCCTTGTGTTCATTGCATCCAGCTGGTTTCAAATCTCACTTATTACAGTTTTTATTTCTGCCTAATTGTCTTTTTTTTTTAATTTGAGAGAGAGAGAGAGAATTTTAAGCAGACTTCACACTCGGCATGGAGCCTCACATGGGGCTCTATCCCCAGATTCTGGGATCATGACCTGATGAGCCGAAATCAAGAGTTGGACACTCAACTGACTGAGCCACCCACGTGCCCCACCTGATTGTCTTTTACTCTTTTATCTCTGTGTTAATGGCCTCCCTGAAGTCTTCCATTCTTTTCTCAAGACCAGCAGTATCTTTATGATTATTGCTTTAAATTCTGCATCAGGCATGATGCAGATAAGTATATCTGTTTCACTTAGATCTCTGGCCCTGACCTTATCGTGTTCTTTAATTTGGGATGAATTCTTCTGTCTTCTCATTTAGTCTAAGTCTGCGCCGTCTCTCTGGTAGAAAAGCCCATTGTGCTTCATGCTCCTGAGAATAATGGCTTTAGGAAGAAGTAGTCATATATTATTCAGGGCCTGAATGCTGCCTTCTTTTTTTTTTTTTTTTTAAATGTTTTATTTATTTCTAGGAGAGAGAGAGAGAGACAGCGTGAGCAGGGGAGGGTCAGAGAGAGAGGGAGTCACAGACTGAAACAGGCTCCAGGCTCTGAGCTGGCAGTCAGCACAGAGCCCGACGCGGGGCTCGAACCCACGAACCGCGAGAACATGACCTAAGCGAAAGTCGGACGCTTAACTGACTAAGCCACCCAGGTGCCCCTGCTGCCTTCTTTTAGATCCTACGACTCATTGCATTCCCCTTGGCTTTGCGCCCCCTCCCCCCCTTTGCCAACTCTCCTGCCTGCTTACTTCTGAGCTCAGACATCCCTGTCTCAGAAGCCTCAGTTTCCATGGCCTCCTTTGTGGTATGTATTCCAGAGGTTACAATGGTATATTAGCTTATACAACTACTTGGTTTCTCCCTCCCTCTCTCTCTCCCCCAGGGTCCTCATGGCCACGAGGTAGGACTGTGTCAGTTTTAGCCCTAGGGTCTACATGATGCATGACATACATAGGGCCTCAATATGGCCAACCATGGCTCTAGGAAATTTGCTTTTCTCATTTCTTCAATAATCCCATTCCCCTTCATTTTCCTTTGCTTTCTTTCCAGATTTCCAACTTACTGGATTTTGAAATTCTTGAATTATTCCTCTAAGTATTATCTTTCCTCTCATGTATTTTGCTTTTGGACATTTTGTTCCATATTCTGGAGATTTCACCAACTTTATTTTCCAAACCATCTCTTAAAAGTTATTGTGACAAGTATATTTTTTTATTTCAAAAATTATTTATATTTGTACATCCATGTTCAAAACAGCATTATTCACGATAGCCAAAAGGTGGAAATACCCCATGTCCATCAGCAGATGTGGCCCACAGGTTCAATGGGATATTTGCCAACCTGAAAACTGTAGGGCGCTTTGACCCCCGCCACGACACGGATGAACCCTGAAGACATTAATGGTAGAGGAAGAAGCCGGTCACAGACGGACAAGTGCCGTGTGACCCCACCTGCACGAGTCTTCAGGTCCCTACAGACAGGAAGCAGATGGTGGTGCCGGGGCTGGAGGAGGGGCTGCAGGGCCCGTGTTTGCTGGGGCCAGAATGTATTTTGCAAGATGGGATGAGTTCTGGTGATGGATGGGGGTGGTGATGGTTTTACAACAGTATGAAAGTATGTGATGCCACGGAACTATACTTAAAAACGGCTAATATGGTAAATTTTGTAGTATGTATATTTTACCACAACTTTTAAAAAGTTATTTTTTCTCTAATTGTTCCCTTTTCTCTTAACCTCCTGTTTCATCTCTGATGCAGTATTTTCTTGAGTTTCCTGGGGGTACAAAATGTCTTTCTTTCTTTTTAAAGTTATCTTTTATTCTCTGAGTTTGTTCTGAGGACTTCTTTTACTTTCTCCTTCACGTCGGAAGCTTTTGTCAAATGTGTGGGGCTACCAGGTGTCCCTTTGTATTTGAACAGGAAGCTCTGGGGCTTAGTGTGCGTGGGCAGGGTGTAGAGTGAACAAATGGGAGCCAGATGTCACACCAGGGAGCCCCTAAATGCTAGCATACAGAGGACTTTGTCAAGAGCACTATACCCGCTCTCACCAGGCATTTTATTCAATTATTTAGAGAGGAAGCTCTGAATTTCCTTCTCAGGGTACGTGCCTGGCTGCATCACGAACGGGGGGAAGCAGCATTAGCTCCACACTTGGAGCTTCATGGGCTCTGTCTGCTCCTGCCTGCTTCCACTTTACCCTCTGTGATGCTGGTCTCAGAGGCTCTGCTTCTGGACTTCTGCTCCCTGTAATCTGTCCCAAAGGCCCCCACCTACTTTCCATCTTCCAGAACCGTGCTGAGATCACTTATGTGATCTCACTTATGTGGCCCCCTCCTGTCCTTTTTGTTGCTGTGGGTTTAAACCTTTTGATTACTGATCCATCACTTGAGTGAGGTGACTTCTCAGTGCCTTGAGCTGGACCCTGCCTGTCCCGAGACATTACCTCCCACTTGCCCAGTTATCACAGGGGTGGGATCCACACTAGACTCAGCTTTGAACCCCTGAGTAGCCAATCACCAAGCCGCTCGATGAGACCACTCTCTGTGTACAACTTGGGACTCCACCTGTTGGGCCCTCAAGCCTCCTCACCCCCCCAACCTATTCCCACAGCCGCTGCCCTAACTCAGCCTCACTGCTCTGTCCCCCAGCACACACCGCCATAGCCAGAGTGACCTTCCCAAAGGGATCTGAGTGTGGCGCTTCCCTGCTTGAACTGCTCAGCTGACCTTTAGAGCCAGCAGGATCAAATCTGTGATTCTAAGGGTGACATTCAAAGCCTTTTGTGACCTGGACTCTGCCTGTGTCTCCAGCCTCATCTCTTTGTAGTTTCTCAATGAGCCTGTGGCCCTACTGCCTGGAGCACCCTTTCACCCCTTCTATTCACAGATGGTTCAAATTCATCTGCCGGGGGAGGGACACTCATGTCCCTTCTTGGTGCTTCCTTTAATGTGGAAGGACTCTCATCCACTCATGACCCACTTCCCCCCGGGGAGCTCCAGGGTCACCTCTTCTGTAAAGCATTTGGTGCCTGCCAGCCTGAGTTTGGTCCTGCCTCTGTCCTCCATGATCACTGTACCCTTAGCATAATCTTTTATTGCTTTATGGGCCACATAAATGACTCTGGAGGAAGGTTCCCTAGCTATAATTTGGGAAGTCCCCTAGAACCTGGCATAGAATATCTGTGGATGGTGTCACAGTTTCCTGGGACACCCCAGCTCCCAACCCCACTCCAATAACACACAGAGCGTGCAGAGAGACAGGTCAGAGCAAGCTCAGGCTGTACATGCTCCTTTTTGCACAGCCCACATTCACACCGTCCAGCAGGCCAGGTGTCCAAGCTCCCTCCCAGCTAGACCCTCATTCACTGGGGAGGCAGCAGTGCTGGTCCCCAGGCAGCTGGCAAGTCCTTCATCCTCTTGAGTTCCCCCCTCCCTCCCCCACCGGCTCTGGGCCAAGGAAGGTTGGTTATCAGGCACCGCTTGTACACGCCCCCCCACCCCCCTGCTCAGGTGGGCCTTTATTCTCAAGACTCCAGATGCCTATAGTCCTATCACCAGAGGACGGGTCTCCCTGGTCCCCTATGACTGACCCTGTCCTAGAAGCCACATGAATTGTCTCCCTCCAGGACATCTTGTTGACCCGCTCTGTGATCCCCAGAATCACACACATACCTCCTAGAGAGGCACAGAGAACTCATTTGTGTGGATGTGTTAAAAAACACCCGAAAAACAGGGTGCATATGGGACAGCATCTCCCTGCACTGGGTCCGTGTCTGAAACAGATCTGCCGCAGGCTGGGCGAGGGGCAACACTGGGTGTGCCGTGTGCTTCAGGACTGCCTGCACTTAGGTTGGGTGGTCTCCACTGTTTTCCAGAAAACAACTGGCAGGGTCAGAGTGGCTAAAATGAGCAAATCAGAGAACTCTAGATGCTGGCGAGGATGTGGAGAAACGGGCACCCTCCTACACTGCTGGTGGGAATGCAAACTGGTGCAGCCCCTCTGGGAAACAGTGTGGAGGCTCCTCAAAAAATTAACAATAGAACTCCCCTAGGACCCAGCAATAGCACTGCTAGGAATTTACCCAAGGGATACAGGAGTGCTGATGCATAGGGGCCCATGGACCCCAACGTTCATAGCAGCACTCTCCACAATAGCCAAAACATGGAAAGAGCCTAAGTGTCCATCAACAGATGACTGGATCAAGAAGATGTGGTTTATCTATACCATGGAATACTACATGGCAATGAGAAACAATGAAATCCGGCCATGTGTAGCAACATGGATGGACCTTGAGGGTGTTATGCTGAGCGAAATAAGTCAGGCAGAGAAGGACAAATATCATATGTTTGCACGTATAGGAGGATTAGGGGGAACTTAACTGAGGAACAAGGGGGAGAAGAAGGAGGGAAATGGTGGGGGAGAGGGAGGGAGGCAAATCATGAGAGACTCTTGAATGCCGAGAACAGAGCTAGTGGGGATGGGGGGGAGGGGGATGAAAAGAGGGGGTGATGGGCATGGAGGAGGGCACGTGTGGGGATGAGCACTGGGTGTTCTATGGAAACCAACTTGACAATAAACTATTTAAAATAAATAAATAAATAAATAAATAAAAGAAAAATGCAAAAAAAAAAAAAGAAAAGAAAACAGTTGGCACTCCTTGTTGACAATGAAAAAATCTGAGCTTTCAAATGAAAGTGAGTCTTGGAAAACTTGTATCTGCCACCACAAGCTAAAATCTTTTTCAATTTAAACACTTTTCTGATGAACTCTGTGGTAGTATTCATAAAGTGATTTTTTTTAATACTGTACAATAAAATGTGCCAACATTTGAAAGGTCTGCATAACTCAGGAAGCCAATATTTTCTATAGAACCAATGCATACTGTCACAAAACCATGCATGAATAAAAATTCATTCAAAGTCAAGATAGACCAAGGGATTGTAATGTAGGAGTACACTGTGGTTTCAGATTCCACATTGCAACTAACCTTTATTTTATTTTTATTTTTTAAAAGTTTATTTATCCGTTTTGAGAGAGACAGACAGACAAACCAGGGGAGGGACAGAGAGAGAGGGAGAGAGAGTCCCAAGCCCAACTTGGGCTTGAACTCATGAAACATGAGACCATGACCTGAGCTGAAATCAAGAGTCAGTTCCCGGGGCTCCTGGGTGGCTTAGTCGGTTAAACGTCCGACTTTCGCTTAGGTCATGATCTCGCGGTTCGTGGGTTCGAGCCCCGCGTCGGGCTCTGTGCTGACTGCCAGCTCAGAGCCTGGAGCCTGTTTCAGTCTGTGACTCCCTCTCTCTCTGACCCTCCCCTGTTCACACTGTCTCTTTCTCCTAGAAATAAATTAAAAAAACATTTAAAAAAAAAAAAAGAGTTCCCTAACACTTGATTTTTAGTGTAGTGTTTCAGAAGAATACCCACAATTATCTGAAAAGATTATTAAAACATCTCTCTTCTTTCTTTTAATATATATACATATATATATATGGTTTTTTTGTTTTTTTGTTTTTTTTTTGAGAAAGAGAGAGAGAGCGCGCACAAGCAGGCGAGGGGCAGAGAGGGAAGGAGACACAGAATCTAAACCAGGCTCCGGGGTCCGAGCTGTCAGCGCAGAGTCCTGTGTAGGGCTCGAAACCATGAACCGCAAGGTCATGGCCCCAGCCGAGGTCAGATGCCCAAGCGACTGACCTGCTACAAATCCCCGAGGTCATCTCTTCTTCATACAGTTCAGCCCAAACAACACATCATGACAGACTGAATGCAGAAGCAGATGTGAGAATTGCGCCATCTTCAGTTACAGCCAGACATTAGAAGAGATTTGTGAAGTGTAAAACAATGCCACTCTTCTCACTATACCTTCTTTATTTTGGAAAACATGCTTACATAAAAATATGTTTTATATTAACATATAGTGGTTTATTATTATTTTTTAATTTTTTAATGTTTATTAACTTTTGAGAGAGAGTGAGTGAGCAGGGGACAGGCAGAGAGACACAGAGACACAGAATCCCAGCTGGCAGCTCAGAGCCTGACGCGGGGCTCAAACTCACCAACCATGAGATCATGACCTGAGCCGAAGTTGAAGACTTAACTGACTGAGCCACCAAGGCACCCCTAGTTGTTTTTTGTTTTTTGTTTTTTAAAATTTTAGAGACAGCAAGAGTGGGGGAAGGGGTAGAAGGAGAGAGAGAAAATCCTAAGCAGGTTCCAAGGAGGGCTCCATCTCACGGCTGTGAGCTGAAACCAAGAGTCCAACACTCAACCGAATGAGCTGCCCCAAGTACTTACCAGTTTTAAAACTGAAAATGGTTGGGGCGCCTGGGGGGCTCAGTCGGTTGAGTGTCCGACTTCAGCTCAGGTCATGATCTCACGGTTCGTGGGTTCGAGCCCCGCGTCGGGCTCTGTGCTGACTGCCAGCTCAGAGCCTGGAGCCTGTTTCAGAGTCTGTGACTCCCTCTCTCTCTGACCCTCCCCTGCTCACGCTGTCTCTCTCTCTCCTAGAGATAAATAATAATATTTAAAAAAAATTGAAAATGGTAAATATCAATAGATATATTCTTAGAAACAAAACCTCTTTGGAATTGATCATTTTTCCCCAGCTTTTTTGAGATATAATTGACATAATATTGTATAAATTTAAGGTGTACAATGTATTGATTTGATACATTTATATATTACAGAATGATTATCACTGCAGCATTGCCTAATATCTCCATCCTGTCCATCATTACCATTCTTTTTTGTGGGGAGAAGATTTAGGATCTACTCTCTTAGCAACATTCAAGTAGATGATACGGTATTATTAGCTACAATTACCATGCTGTACATTAGATACACAAAGCTCCTTAATCTTGTACCTGGAGGTTTGTACCCTTAGACCCGTGTCTCCCAACCCCGGCCCCTGGTACCCACTGCTCTACTGTCTGTTTCTCTGAGTTTGGCTTTTTGAGATTCCACGTGTGAGATCCTTGGTGATTTTTTAGTGCATCACTGCACCTGGGGCCTGCCTGTCTTCCTGTGGGAGAGACAGCTGCCCTGGGGTCTCTCAGAGGTGGTGGTCAGGAGACCTGCTGCGGCAGGGTGCGGGGGGGGGGGTGGGGGTGGGGGGACGCTCCAGCTGGGCCCACCTGTTGTTGAAGATCCCAGGCCCCCTGGCTCACTGTTAGACCAGAGGCAGCCTTATGAAGGTAGGGTCTGGGCCAGTCCCAGCAGGTTCCAACACAGGACAGACTTCATTCCCTTCTTCAGCCTTCCTCCAGCGCTCTCAGCGTCAGGTGTCAGGCGGGACCTAGGCCCAAGTGTCCACCATCCCCTCCTCTTATCCTGATGTTATTCCCAGGTCCTACTTCCTTTCCCAGGCCCCGACCAGATGCTGACAGAGCCCCTCTCCCCAGGCCCAGGATGGAAGGTCCAGAACAATCACCCCAGTCCACCCCCAGCAGGGAAGTTCTGGGCTAGAAGGGCCGGGAGCCCTGGGGACCCGGCTGCAGGGACTTTGGCCTTTGGGCCTCATGCTGCCACCCTGTGGGCAACTCCCTCTCTCCCTGGTTTGGGCTCAAAATCTCACAGGCTGCACTTCTGGAACTCTCTTGGACTCCTGATCGAGGCCCCTGCTATTTGTCGTTGTGCTCAGAGCTCAGTGGCGACCCTGGCTCATGGCGAGTGCCCGTGTGGACTTTGAGTTTCCATAGCCACATGTGGAGGTTCCTGTTAGCTCTTGAGTTCAGGAATCCAGCCACGTGCCAGGCTATGTGGACCCAGCCTGACACAGAGCCTGCCCCTCACTGGAGCCCACTCCTCCCAGAGGCTGGCAAGTGAGCATGCGCAGCGGGCAGGCCCCACCCAGGAATAGCTAGTTCCCCAGTCAGATGGGGAGTAGCACTGGAATCACGCAGACTTGCTGTGTGACCTTGGACAAGTGGCCTCTAGTCTCTGGGCCTCAGTGTTGGACTTGATCATCCCCAAGGACTGACAGAGTGGGGCTCTGGACACAGTCTGGGAAGCAGTCTGGACCGAGGCACCTCCAGGCATAGGAAAGGTAGCTGTCTCCCGCCATGCTCATCCCTCCAAGAGACCAGCCCTGGAGAGCTGGCTGCTCTGGCTGGGGGTGGAGTGGGGAGAAATGGGGTGATTCTCATCAGAGTCATAAAATCTTATCAGAGCCCGGTCTTTGGCTCCACCAGAAGCAGGCGGGCCTGTGACCGTGGGAGACCCAGGTCTAGAGCAGCTTGGGCACCAGTGGCGGCTCTGAACTCGCTTCTCTGGGCTCTGTAGTACAGGACTAAGTACCGAGGCCAACACGTGTGGCGCAGTGCGCCCTCTGAGCAGAGTTAGCAGGTAAATGCAGGGTGTCTGGGGCACCCCAAGTGCTCAAAATACTTAACACTTATCAGCATCCACTGCGGCGGACACAAAGACGCACTTAGCCAGGCGTGTGTGCTGCTCCAGGGAGAAAATGAGGGTAATTGAAATTAGATTGGCTCCTGCTGGGTTTTTTTTTCCCCTCCTTCTAATCACCGGGAAATCTGCTGCTGGCTGGGCGGGAGGGCCCGAGGACCGGTGCCTCCGGAGTCCAGGGCTCAATTAAGCTGTAGTAAATTGGATTTCTGGCCGTGAGGCCACGGGCTGGGTTGGGCATTGAGGCATGAGCTGCCAAATGGTATTAGGCCAAGGGCTGGCCAGATGGGTCTAGCAGCTAATTCAATATTGCTTCCCAGAAACAAGACGTGGGAGGGTGGAGCCGTGGGCCTGGAGGCTGTGACCCTGGCTTGCAGGCCGGGGCGCCATGTGGGGCTGGGCCTCTGCGGGCCAGCAGGGGCTCCAATGATCCTGACCTCCCGCTACGGATGGCAGTTTGGTGCCAGACACAGTAACATGGAGTTAGAGAGTGAGGCCGAGAGACACAGAGAAAGAGAAACACAGGGAAACAGCAGACAGAGTAACAGACACCGAGACAGAGCAGGACAGTGAGCCAAATGCACAAACTTAGGGAAACAGGAAAAACAACCGAGAGATTGAGAGAGAGACACTGGAGCCACAATTTCACTGCAAAGTGGTATCTGCAGAGGGGAGAGGAGACTCCGACGGGAGACTGGGAAGGGGAACAGAAAAGGAGCCCGCGAGAGGTGGCCACACACAGATGGAGGGAGGGGACACGGAGGTGGAGGCCGTCACAGGGACCCGGGGGCGGGGAGGCTCTCAGGTGGGGGACCAGCAGCACCTTTCCTTCTATGCTGAAATTTCATTATCTTTTAGTGACGGTCAATATCAGAGCCTTCATTTTGTTTTAATTACGGAGAGTCCCCAACCTGGACTTAAACCCAGCTCCCAGCTGGTCAGAGGGGGCCCGCGCGTCCTCCTCTGTAGAAAAGAGTGGAACCCAGGTGATGAGGGAGCACAAGCTGACCCCCACCCCCAGGTGGGCTGTGCGTGATATTCCTCAGGCATTCCTGGCTGCCCCAAAACAAGGAAAGGGGGAAAAACCCAAGTGGTTAACTGATAGAGATCGTCACCTGCGCCTCCATCACCCTCCAGAGTGATGTGGGGAACAAGGCAGAAGGAAATGGCAGATGGAACTCAATTTCCTCATAGTCTGCAGCCCATTGACAGATGCTAGAGGCAGGCGAGTTTCTCCAGAGCTCCCTGCTGCCTTACTGCTGATGCTGTGCTAGAGGGCAAACAGCCTTCCCTTGACAACAGCCCGGCCCCCAGCGTCCTGGGAGTCTTCTTCGGCAGGTGAAAATCTCACTGGAAACTTCCCCTGGGCTTCACCTCCCCAGCTCCGTAGTCTAGAACCAGTCTCTCTTCATGGTCCAGGAGCAGCTCTTTCTGCCCACAGGTCCTGTAGCTGTGCTTTAATGCAATCGCCTTTTTGCACTAAAGACATCTTCAAGAATTCTTTCTTGGGCATCAGCTCTGGACCCCACAGACCCCACTATCACCCCCAAACCCTCATCACCCGGCACAGAAGTCTGGTCCAGGCTAGAGCTGGGGTGTCAGTTGTTTCCAGTGAGGCCACCCCCGCCCCCTCCAGTCCAACATAGATTCCCAGGGCCAGAGCTTTCTGGGCCTCAGCCCGCAGAGCTGTCGGAGCTTCTGTAGACAAGCTGGTGGCCCTGTGACCCTGAGTGATCAGGTCTGGTCAGGGCCCCCACCACAGAGGTCACATGGTGGAAGTCCCGTGTCCTGCCTGCCCTCTGAGACGTCACACTTGTCCGGTGTGAGCCCTTCAGGCATCCCTTCCTCGGACTAGCCCAAAAGGCCCATAGAAACTGAGCTCACGCCAGGGGTATGGCAGGCATCCATCGCCACCCCAAGGGACCATTTCGTGTTCTCCTTCCCCTCCCCATCCATACTACTGCTCCCAAGCGTCCCTCACCTGCGCTCAGGAACTTCCAGGTCACAGGGAGCTTTGTCCCTGGCGGACATGGTGAACCAGAGAGAGAACAGACTGGAGGAGTGGTTCTCAACCTGGCTGCCTGGTGGAATCAGCCGCTGTGAAGGCCATCCGTGCCTGGATCCCACCTCCAAGATGCTGCAGTACTTGGCTGGGTTGTGGTCTGGACCTCAGGGTTTTTAAAAGATCCCAAGGGATCCTAATGTGCATCTAAGGTTAAGATCAGTGTCCTCGAGCCATAGCTGCTGAACCAGGAAGAGCCACTCTCAAGGTCATGAGGACAGCGGGGCTGGAGGGACCGAGCAGTGTCTGCCAGAGTTCCTCCACACCCTGCTCTGCTCCTCACCCCGTCCCACAGCCACTCTGCCTGTTACCCTTCCCTGTGTCCGCTCTGGCCTCAGGGAGCCCTGGGGTTGAGTGCTGGATGAGCCTGTCATCCACAGCACGCTCCTAGAAGACCCTCAGTCTTCCCATCTGTAATTTGAGATGACAGCACGTGCCTCAAAAGGTTGTGGTGACAAGAGTTAATATAGATGAAGGGCTTATCACGGTGCCTAGAAGTTAGTAAGCCCTCAATAAATGTTATGTCAGTATTACTCTTGCTGTTACTACTGAAATTAAGCAAACAGCAGGGTCTGGTTAGCAGTTTGGGGAGCGGGTAACCTAGTGGCACATGGAGTGGGTTCAATGGTGGCTCCCAAAAACATGTCCCCTCCCCAACCCCCAGAACCTGTGAATGTGACCTTATTTGGAAAGTGGGGTGGGGGGGGCGCTTTGTACAGGTAATTTAGGATCTCCAAATGGAATCATCCTAGGTTATCCAGGTGGGTCCTAAATCCAATGTCTCCTAAGAGACATAAGGAAAGAGAGATGACCATGAGTGATGCAGCCACAAGCCAAGGACGGCCTGAAGCTCGAACTCCTTCAGGGCCTACTGGGGAGACTCTTCTTTCCCACGTGTCTCTTGTACTTATGCAGAACGTTCCATTTCTAGTCACCAGATGTGGGGGATTTTTCCTACGAAGCAACTCTGCGGCGCCCACTGGGTATCCTGCAATGTAGCTCACCTCTGACAGCATCTACCTGGAGAGAGCGCCGTACCCGCAGGCGGGGGCTCAGTCTCGCCATACTGCCCCCCACCTCGCACACAAGTCCAAGCGGTGGTCCCCAGGTCACCCACAGCTGCTGCTGTCCTGCCGCAAACCGGATGTTGGTCCTCAGTTCAGGTGTTTGCTGGGGCAGCTCACAGAGCTCAGGGAAACACTTCCCTTCACCGGTTTACTAAGGGATGTGCCAAAGGGCGCAGGTGAACGGCCAGACGCAGGGTGAGGTCTGGGAGGGCTCCGGATGCGGAAGTTTCTGTCCCTGTGGACGTGGGGTGTGTCACCCCCTGGCAAATGGGTGTGCTCACCAACCCGGAAGCTCCCCAAATCCATCCATGTGGGATTCTTACGGAGGCTTCATCACATGGGGGGAGGGGCAGTTAGAAGCTCCGTTTCCAGCCTTTTGGAGGAAGGACTTAAAATTCCAAACTTGTGATCAAGGCCTGTTATTTCCAGTGACCAGGCCATCTCGTTAGAATAAGAGAGACTCCGATCACCCAGGAAATTGCAGGGGTTTCAGTCCTGTGTCGGGAGCTGGAATCATCCTAGGTTTTCCAGGTGGGATAGAAACCAACATATATGTTTCCTATTATCTCACAGGAGGGAATGTGGCCCTGCTGACGCCCTGATTTCAGACTCTGGCCTCCAGACTGGTGAGCAAGTTTCTGTTGTTTCAAGCTGTCCGGTTTGTGCCAGTTTGTTACAGCGGCCACAGGAGACGACTGCACCGTCCTCAGAGCTGAGAGCTGTTGGCCGCAGAGTCCCCAGACTGCGACAGCTGGCATGCAGGGGAGCAGAGGGGCGGTGGGTGGCTCAGCACGGCCCTGAGTTGGCCCTGCAGGCAGAGCCTTGGGGGGCCAGGCTGCTTGCTGTGGGGGCCACGGCCTGTTCTTTCCCCTCGGGCCTCAGACCCCTCCCCCAACTCAGTATGGTGTGTGTCTCTGAGTCTCAGAGGGAAAGTGCCCCACCCCCTGGGTGGGGGTGACATCAATGCCTTTGAGGCCAGGAATTGGCAAAGCCAGTAAATAGTAACTTTGGGGGTGATGTGGACACCCCACCTCCCTGCCCTGCCCTGCCCACAACTTCAGGGCCCAGGTCTCCAGAGCCAATGGCCAGCGTAGCTGGAAGCATTAGACTGTCACCCCATGCCCTCCTCTCCCCAGATGGAGTCCTTTCCGTGGGTTATTTTCAGAGCTTCCCTGAGGTCGGCTTGGGGCCTCTGCCTGCCCTGGCGCCTCTGCCCCAGCACGGTGGGCAGGGTGGGTGGTTCAGTGAGGGAATTAAATAGAAAAGCACCCCTTCCACCCTCCCCCGCCCCACAGGAATATTTGCCATTTAAATGAGTTGAGACTATAAATGTGTGGGAAATTGCCAGGAAAACCTTTACAGAGACCAAGTAAATGTGTGCAAGACTTCATAGTCCTGGTGCTTTTCTATTTCGGGGCCAGTGAGGAAGCAGTACCTGCAGGAAGCGAGGAGAGAGGGGTATGGCTGGGAAGTACAGTGGTGAGCAGGGGAGGGTCAGGGGGTGTGGGGTGGCCTGCTCTCACATAGCTGTGAGGGTACGAGGAAGGCTTTGCTGGTCTCCACACTGAGCCGCGGTCCCCACTTGGCCGTCAGGGGTTCACAGGCCCCCTCCGCTGGTTTGATTTCTGCCATCTCCCCTATTCCTGGGTGGTTTTTCTGGAACAACTCCTTTTATCATTTCCTTTCATTTGTTTCTTAGCATATTATCCTCGGGGCAATTCTCTGTTTACCGTGGTGGCCCCTCAGCCTGGGAGGCTCACAGCACCGGGCGACGGAGGGCGGGAGGAGGGAGGGAAGGGTCTGCCTGTCCTCACCATACATTCTATTTATCACAGCCGAGGAGCAATTTTGGTTAATTGTAGTAAAATAAATGTCACATAAAATTGATCATTTTAGACATTTTAATGTGTACAATTTAGTGGCATTACACACCTTCTCCGTGTCCTGCAGCCGCCACCACTTTCCCGGGGGCCCTGGTGACCACTGTCCTTGCTCCGTCCCCATGGATTTGCCCGTCTTGGAGTTCCACTTAAAATGGAAGTAACTGTAAGAGAACCTACAATTACATTTTCAGTTTCATTCATCCCAACACACCCGCCTTCCATCCCCCTCCCCCCACTGGCCGGCCGTCAGGAGACCTAGGTTCTACCTAAGCTCCTTCTGAGTCCCTGACTCTCTTTGGGCCTCAGCATCTGCATCTTGAGGCACCACAGCTGGACCCCATCGGCGATCTCCAGGCCCCTGCACCTGTGCTCTTCTAGCGCCCTCACAGAAGTCCGTCGGCCCAGCCCCGCGCAGGCGGGGTCCTGGGGCCGGCCGCCGGGAGGAAGCAGGCTTGGCCACAGTTCAGCCCTGAGCCACCCCGTCCACATCAGCTTCCCGGCTGGTCCCAAAGTCCAGCCAGCTGTGTGTCGGCTGCTCCAGGGTGAGCCTTCGGGGGGCCTCCAGCGGCGGTCTCCCTGGGCAGGGCGACACAGGGGAGGCCCGAGGGGGCGGGGAGGCTCAGTGGCCAGGGTGTGGGTGGGCTGCAGAATGGGGCGCAAAGGTCCTCATCAAAGGCTCGCGGCCCTGCTTGCCTGTGCGCTCACCTCACAGGGGCTGGCCTGCGTCTTTGCAGCAGCAGGTGGGGCTCGGCTGCATGTGTGAACAGGGCTGTCGGGGAAGACAGTGCCGCCTCCCCCCGGCCCCTCTCTCAACGGAGGGCTCCTTGTGGGCTTTTGACCACCTGGAATAACTTGTAATGAAGGGGGAAGGTCGAGAGGCAGAGCTGGAGAAGCTCAGGCCAAATGGATGCACTTGAGGAAAGAAGGGGAAGCCTCTGGAGGGAGGAGGGGGCTCTAGGGAATCAGGAGAGCTCCCTGGGGGTGGGGGAGGCCAGGCCTCGGCTTCAGGGTGTGGAAGGAGTAAGAGAAAACTGGAACAGAGAATTGAGCCAGGACGGGAGGAACACATTGCGGGGACAAGTGCTTGCAGGGTGCTTGGGGACGTGTGTCCTGTGATGTAGGGGCTGCGTAAGCCCCTCGCAGCCCCAAGAAACCACCACTGACGGTTCTGTTCCATTTCAGGGCTTTTGCAGTGAAATTTGTGTGTTTGTTTGTTTGTTTTTTAAGTAATGTGTTGGTCTGGATCCACTTGAATTACTCGGGGACAGATATCTTTAGCAGGTTTTATCTCTACTTTATTAGCTGAATATTGGGTTTCCTGCTTTGTGGGTCGCCTTGAGCAGTTTGTAAGTCCTTCTACAGTGGAAGGCTCTCAGATCACTTCTTTGGCCCGCAGCTCTGTTCTCCTAGCCCTGGGGTCTCCTGGGTAGGTGGCCCCATTCAGAGGGTCCTGTTTGAAGTTGGGTCCTGACCCTCCAGCTGAGGCAGCCAGACCTCAGCAGAGGCTCTCCTCACACCCCTCCCCTTGCATGCCGCAGGGGCTGGGCTCCCGCATCTGCCTGCAGCCTGCCTCGCACCCACTGGAAAGTGGGCCTGATCCTCGAAGCCAGCGTGACGATCGCAGGGTACAGCCAGCGAAAAGTGCTGTCAGGCCCAGAGCGGGAGAAGCACTTGGTACAAGAGTCCCTCCACAGGGAAGTTTCCAGCAAGGCTGCAGAACCTGGGGAGGGAGTGTGACGGTGTGTCCACTCCTCCAGCTCTGGCCCGCGGCCAGCAGTGGCTTCTTGGGAGCTGGTTGGTGCTGCCCTTGGAGGAGGGAGGGAGACTCTCAGAACAGGTCCTTGGCTTGATCCCAGCCCAGCCTCCAACTCCAGGGGCTGCTTCTCCTTCATCACCGTCACCCCACTGTGGCCTTGGACCTGTCTATGCCGGGGGGCTGCTGGGGGAGGGCGAGAATGGAAGGGACGTGCTCGTTCTAGTATGTGCTCCCCAAAGCGCCTTGTTTCCCGGTCCAGACCTCAGGTGCTCAGGAAGTATCACCGACCTTTATCTTCTCAAATGCAGCCTTTGAGTTTCTACAGCTCAACTTCCTGTACGTGTCGTGTGGTCTGATTCGAGGTCAGGGGGCTTACTGGTGGGGAGACACCTATCCTTAGTCCCCCTTCCACCCAGGTTTGCCTGTATTTACACCGAGACCTGTATTTTCTCAGTCCACTGTTTCTGTGTGTGGCAAGCCCAGTGTGGCCGCGGAAGAGGGTTGGGGGCTCTCCCTCCACTCTGCCAGACCCCTCCCGTGGATGATGGGGGGACAAGGGGAGATAGAAACATGAGCTAACTTCCCGAAGCGTGCTCCCCACCACAGCCATCTGTGCGTTTACGTGTGGATCCTTCCTGGCGCTGCCCTTCTGCCAAGGCAGTCTAGTCCGCAGGAGGCCGGAGGCATTTAGAGACATGAGTTCCCCACGGGGAGAGAGATGAGGGCGCCGCCAGAGCCTGTCTGCCCAGGGTGCTGCCCATGCGCCTGCGAGGACACAGGTGTGCGGCCCCCTCCCTAATTACTTTGCTGCTTTGAAGCCGATTAGCTGAGCGGGGTAATGGGATTCCACAGCGGGGCTCCCCGGCCAGATGGCTCAGAGCCTCCCTGGGTGCACTTTGGGAAGCGCTGGGGGCGACAGATGTCGTTGGTGACATTCAGGAAATTATGCAGACCCGCTCACTGGTGGGCCCGGGCCCTGCTTCACAGTGTGCACGGGGAGGGCAGGGGCTGGGAGGATGGACAAACGTGAATTAGTGATCCCAGGCGTGTGCTCTGCCTTCTGGCTTTGGACTCAAGGGCCCTTTAAGTAAAAGCAGAGGACAGATGTGTTTCCAGAAGGTTCACCACTTGGAGCTGCCTTGCCAGGGAGGCGGAGAAGAAACGGCGCTGGACATGGGGTCAGAGGTGCAGGGTGGAGGCTGCTCTGCCGCCTGCTTGGGCAGATCACTTCTCCGACTGTGAGATGGAGAGAGAACTGCCTCCCCTCGCTGTGTGGTTAAGTGAGAACCTGTGTGTAAATGCACCGGGCACAAGGGTAAATGTTTAATACATGTTGGCTGCCACTGTCCGCCTCACTGCCCAGGGCAACGAAAGACACTCTGAAATTGAGACGCCAGCAATGGCAGAAGGAGCCTGCCGCCCCTCACCCCCCAGGGCGCCGTTTTGCAGGAGGTGGTGTCGGACCGCCTTGGACAGTAGGGCTCGAGAGGAAGAGAGCTGTGGAAGGTGGGCCTGAGGTCTGGGGCGGTGGGGCTGAGGTGCAGGGAATGGGCTTCTTGTATGTCGTGCGTGTGACTAGAACAAGTCCTTGGAAAGGCGCCTGGGTGTCTCAGTGGGCTGTTTAAGTGTCTGAATCTTGATCTTGGGGTTGTGAGTTCAAGCCCTGAGTTGGGCCCCATGCTGGGCGAGAAGACTACTTTAAAACAAAACAAACAAACAAACCCAAATACAAGTCCCAGGAGCCTGGTAAAGAAGGCAGGTTTATGTGGCACCTGGGTGGCTCACTTGATTAATTTTCTGACTTCAGTTCAGGTCATGATCTCACGGTTCATGAGTTCGAGCCCCATGTCGGGTTCTGTGCTGACAGCTCAGAGCCTGGAGCTGCTTCGGATTCTGTCTCCCTCTGTCTCTGTCCCTCCCCTGCTCACACTCTCAAAAATAAATAAGCGATTAAAAAAAAAAGAAGGTGGATTTTATTCTGTGGGCAACGGGGAGCACTGGAAGATTTTTGAGGAAGTGAGGAGATCTGTCGTGAGAAGCACAGATCTGGTGACATGTGGAGAAAGAGCAGCTGGAGAGCGGAGTTAGGAAGGACATTCACGCAGGAGGGCTGGGGGATCGGAGAGGGGTCGTGAGACAGGTGGTGACAGAATCAGTGGGTCTTGGGCAGTGGGCCTGGTGTAGGGTGGGAGGAGGGGCTGGTATGGGTGATGCCTGAGCAGCGGTTAGGCAGTTGGTGGTGTGGGTTTGGGGGACTGTTACAGATCAGATGTAGGTGACAGGAACGGCCTGTGTAAGCAAGGTGCTGAGTTCATATTTGGACACGGTGAGCTTGAGAAGGCAGTGGGCCACCCAGGCAGTTACCAGCAGCAAATGAGGGTCTGAATCCTGTTATGTGTTCCCGTACCTGTTTGCGCCCCCACCTTCCTCGAGCGCAGGTGCTGGTGAGTGGGAATGCCGCTCTGTGGGCTTGGCACCGTAGGTGCCTGGGCAGCCCGGTCTGAAAGCTGTGTCACCTGGCTGGACTCCTTCCCCTTGCCTCCCGTGCTGGGTGCAGGGTGGGCTAGGCAGGGGGCAGGGGATGTCTGAGGGGTGAGCCCAGCTGTCACGCTACTGTGTCACCCGCCGGGGCCTGGCACTGTTGCTCTTTTCCCTGAGACTCCGTACCCTCACCCCGCCAGGGGCTCTCTGAGCTGCAGAGAATGTCCCTCAGGGTGGTTGGCCCCCACACTCATTTCCATTAAGCAAAACAAAAGCCATTTAAAGGTAAATTTAATATTCTTTATTGAAGCCAGTTGGTAAAAATGGAACTGGACTTGTGATTTTCATGCTCCCTGTTGACGTGAGCTGTGCAGAGTGTGGGGCAGCCTTGAGGCTTCCACCAGTGTTCCTGGAAGAAGCAAGCTGTTCTCTGGGAAAGGTGCAGGCCAACATCTGTAATTTGTGATTTTATTGGATGGAGAAGCCGGGAAATTACCATTTCCTGGATAACCATTCAGAGAACCATGACCCATTTTTTTTTTCTTTTTTAATGTTTTTTTTTTTTGGTTTTGTTTTGTTTAAGAGAGAGAGAGAGACAGAATGAGGGGGGGAGAGGCAGAGAGAGAAGGAGACACAGAATCTGGAATAGGCTCCAGGCTCTGGACTGTCAGCACAGAGCCCAACAGAGGGCTTGAACCCATGAACTGCCAGATCATGACCTGAGGAGAATGAGGAGAAGTTGGACGCTTAACCCACTGAGCCACCCAGGCGCCCCTGACCTGCTTTAACCACACACAACTCACTCCTTAGATTTTATAACCTCAGTCACCTGCCTCATTCACTCTAGAAGCTCTCACTGAGCACCCTTAGGTCAAATGTTGTGCCAGGCTTTGGTGACACAGGTGTGAAGAAGGCAGGATCCGACATGGATGGGCCTAGACCTCGGGGTCCTGAAGGGAATCACACCCTGCTGCTACCTTGGCCTAAGTCAGTCAGGGCATAGTGTCTAGCCACAGTGATTGGTTTGAAGTGGATACTTGATCTCAAGTGTTATAATCAGAGTAAAATATAGGACTCCTTGTTCGATGGTCAAAGAAAGAGGAACCTTCTCCCTCTGGAGGCTGCAGAGGGTAGCTGTGAGATCTGGAATAATGGCAGTCATTTTATAACCATGAGGAAAGATGGACAGAAAAGGAAATTACACAGATGAGAGCAGAGCCCAGGAGTTGCCAAGAGACAGTGTCAGGACCCTGATCAAACTCTGCCTGCTGATTGCCAGACTTTGCCATTCTGTCAGCCTCACACATTCCTTTTATTTAAACCTATTTATGGACAAAAGAGTTCTCACTGAAATGGGCAGGCATTTTGTGCCTGCCATTGACATGACTACCGTAGTACTCACAGCAACTCTTTACCATACAGAATTGTTGCCCCATTTTACAGATGAAAGTAACAGAGCCAATGGTTGAGTGATTTCCTGAGGTCACCCCATTAGCAAGTAAGGCAGTTTGGGTTCCAGCTCAAGAAGTTTGAGTCCAAAACCTCTTTTGTGTAAAACAAGGTTGACTGCTGTGCTGACAGGGGAAATGTCCTCAACTTCTTCTTTCTATGGGATTCTTCTGAGCCTGTTTTTCTGGCCTTTTTTTTTTTTTCCCCTAGAAGTAGAGAAGAGTCGAGTCTCTTGGCTAATTGACCAAATCCAAAGGGGAGGCAGGCATTAGGAGGAGAGGCCCTGAGCTGCAGCCATCAGACCTCTGCAGACTGGGGAAGGCTGTGGCGGGCGTGCAGGGCAGGGCTGGGGCCACGCCTGGCTGCACCTGACGAGGCAGGGAGCCCAGCTGGGCTCTGAGCTTTGTCGATGAGACGTCTGCACCTTGTCACAGGGACAGGCTTTCGGCAATGATGAACATCCTCATTGTTGCTCACAGAGCAGGCTTGACATTTATATGGATTAATTCTAACTTGACATTTTGACCAAAGGAACGATTAGCCCCACCCCTCCTACGGGAAAACAGCTTATGGAGCCTGACCGGCAGGTGACCCCATCAGGCTGTTCCAGCCCCTTCTCTGGCTCAACATCTGGCGGGGTATGGACAGACGGCTTCTCTGTGACTCTGGGAGTTGTGGCCAACAGGAAGCACAGTTGGTCTTTTCTGGGCTCATTTTTCATGCTGGCTGATTTTGCTAGAGATGCAATCAAAGTTAAATCTCAATTTGTTGGGCAGGAGAGGCAGCTGGTGGCCAGCCTGCACCTGGCCTGTCAGAGAAACCCCCACAGAGACTTCAAAGCCAAATTCATGATTCAAAAGGGAAGAGCTTAATTTTGTTGACAATCGCTTTAGGATTCACTTAATAAAATGTTTTCCCTTTGTATAGAGCTTTGCACTTTCCCTCTCGTTCATCTGGTCCTCTCTGCAGTCCGGCACAGGGACAGACACTTGCCATTACTCTCGTCTCACACTGAGGGTTTCAAACACAGAGAGGCGAGATCAGTGGCCTTGGTGCACAGCCGGCCAGTGGTCACATCAGTGCTTTTACCCCTGACAACCAAGTCTCTTCCTACCATTCATCACCTCTCTCGTTCAGAGTTAGGGGGAGACTTAAAGAATCTGCCCAGCTTAAAATTTCACGTCATACCACCTGTCCTTTCCTTCCCCAGAGGCTCTGAATGCGCCCCTTGCCACCTTACCACTCACCCCACTCCGTGCTATTGGTGAACCCCTCTCCCCATAGGACAGTGAGCTGGTCTGGGAGCTGGGACGTGGAGCAGAGCGCCCCCACAGGGCGCTACTGGTGTTCGATGGCATCGTCTTCTGTTTCATTGGCTGCAGGACACTTAATTGCAATAGTGCCCATCCATTCCATAATGTTACCCCCTTCAACACCCCCCCCCCACATTTCCAAATCTGCCAGGTGGGAGTGAGGACTGGGGAAGCTGGATGAAAACACAGCTTTCGAAATAAGATGGTCAAGTCTTGCCTCTGCTGTCCCTGGCATACTGAACTTAGCCTGGCATCCTGATCTGGAACATTCATCCCAGAGAGTCATCATGGAGATGAAATGAGATAATGGGCCAAATGCACAAACTCTGTGCCAACGTGAGTTATTTTTATTAAGTAATTGTGTCTTGTCCTTTTAAGACCCAGCCCTACTGTGTGCACAGTAGGTGCTAAGTTAGTGTGAGCTCCTCCCTCTGCATCCTTATCTCAACAACCACAACTAACACTGGCTGCTTGTTATGGGTTAGGCACGTGACACTGTAACCCACCTAATTCCCACAACAACCCTGTCAGATACGTACAATTATTGTCCCCAACTCACAAATGAGAGAACTAAAACCGTAGAGCAGAGGCTGGCAGGTAACAGTGGGTCAAATCCATCCGGCCTCTGCCTGTTTTTTCTGTAATGAGAGTAGTCATATTCCGCCATGTCAGAAAAAATCTCCTGGGGTCCCCCAAGCTAGTTCCTGCTTTCTTGATGTAACCCCCTGGCCCATAGGACCAGAGTCTGGAAGGGCTGGGGTGGAGAGACTGGATCATGAAGGTTAAGCCAAAGAACTTCCCTTTCTGGGTTGCTTGGGCAGCACTTGGAACTGGCCGCCTCTCCCCTCCTGGGGCCCGGAGCGCCCCTGGGGCAGGGTCCCAGTGGGAGTTAGTGCAGAGCCTTCTAAAGCGCCAGCTTCCAGGGAGTTGGGCCCTTTTCTGAGGGGAGGGAACTTGGATGAGGCTTTCACATTTATTTTTGTCTCTGCACGTCTTCCTTCATGGCTCAATCATTTGGTAAAACCAAAGTTATTCCAGGTCCTTCCGAAAGGAGCTTTATCATGTAAATTGGGTGCCTGCAATTCGATCTTGTGATGACTCATTTAGTCCTGGGATGGCTCTGCCTTTAACCCCGCTTCTCTCACACTGCCTGGTGCCAGCAAAGCCCCCACAGACCCCTCCCCGGCCTGGAGGGTTTCCTCTCGCTGTCACTTTCCCCTGTGCCCTGCCCCCTTCTGAGTGGTGGGGAGGGTTTGGCCCAGACCCTTCTGGTGAGGAACCAGGAGGTGCTTCCCTAGGCAGCGCCCAGGAAGGTCCCGCTGCATTCTTTCATTCATTCACCCATCCGGTTGGGTTCATACACAGTTAGCGCTCTTCATGAACCAGGCACTGCTCTTCTCGCTAGCACCTCGCAGCGGCTCTTCATGCTCTAACAATAGGTGCTATTATTAATCCCTATTTTGTGGGTGAGGAAATAGGGGCTCAGGGGGATTAAGTAGCTGGGCCTGAGACACATGGTTAGTGAGCAGCTTTGCTATACGGAGACCTGGAGTCAGAATCCAAGCAAGCAGCTTCCCTGAGCAAGCTCCACACTGTGGGGCAGTGCAGCCCCCAGAAGGCAGAAGAAGCTGGATTACGTGAACACTAAGGGCTTCCCCGGGGTGCTGTGTGACACAGGCCAGGAAGGCCCAGGCAGGAGGGGCCACTGGCTGCTGGTCCGTGTATTGGCTTCGGATCTTCAGCATTAATGTGGCAGGAGGCTCTTTAGTGACCCTGCATGGGGTCTGCTGGTAGGAATTTGGTTCCACTGTTGGTTTTTGATCTCTTCCCACATGCCAGGTACAGGCCTGCCCCGATGTCCCTCCCTGTCCCCAGCTGCCACCATGTGCTGTGGTCTGTGTCTCTGGGGCCCTTGGCTTGGGCTGCGCTGGCCTTGGTATCCTGTTTGGCGAGTCTTGGAGCCCCCGGGGTGGCCAGCCACAGACTGCATTTGGGGAGGGTCTCCCCTTCCCCTGCTCGCAGTCCAGGCCAGGATGGCTTCTGTTCACCTGGGTGTCCCCTGTGCTCAGCTGAGGGCCAGCCTGGCGAGCTCTGAATAATACAGCAAAGCCCTTCTCAGAGGAGGAACCTGCTGAGGGGGCAGAGGAATCAGTGCGTTCCAGGAAGGGCATCAGAAACTCCTACAGGCTTTCCCAGCCTTGGGTGTGCATGGGGGTCCTGGAGGGCTTGGGGCATAAAGATCCACAGGACTCTGTGACCCAGGAAATGGTTGAACCAAGGCCGGCTTAGGGCAACTGCAAAACCAGTAAACCCTCCGAGAAAGGGCAAAGAGAGTTAGCTTTCAAATATTTATTCACACTTTTGCAGCCGGAAAATTTAGAACGAAGCCATTTTATTTTCAGCATATACATAAATGATGTGTTTTATGGTTTAAGTTTTGGTTTTTTTTATTTTGAATTCCCTCCTGGGGAGGAGCACCATAATACCTTCAGTCCTTGGACCACTGAAGGTCAAAATTCAGCCTGGAGATCCAGTCACAACCTTGGGACCACAGAAGGGCCAGCAGAGGTGACCCCGTCCCCCTACCCCTCAGCCCTACAGTCTGGACAATCCAGGCCAACTCAGGTACCACCTTCTGATCTGTAGGGAAAGCCTCAAAGAGGGGTGGAGAGCCTGAGCTTGAAGAGGGTGGGTGAGTGGATGGCCGGCCCATGGAACTTCATGCCCCTCCTGGAGCCATGGCTCCTCCCCCTGGGCCTCACTGGTTCCTCCCAGGCCACCTGTGTGACTCAGCCGCTGGCTCCCTGTGCTGGCTGTGCAGACACTGGGGGCCCTGGTTCTCTGCCTGTCTCTCCAAGCTGCTCCTGCCCTTGTGAGCCTTCCTCCCTGTGCTCTGCAAGCCCTCAGCCCACTATCCTTGGCCATCTCATTCTCCTCTTTCTCCTCACACCCCCTGGAATAAGCTTATTCCCTCCTTTGGTGCCTGTTCCTGTCTGTGGCAATGGGTCTCAACCTTGGCAGGACCCCGCAGAGATTTTGAGTAATTGGCCTGAGGTACAGCCTGAGCAGTGAACTTTCCGAGAGCCCTCCAGGACATTCTAATATAGGCCACTGGGCAGGAAGGGCTCAGCGGGCCTGGGGTGCTCATACAGTACACATTCCAGAGAAAGGACTGGTGTTTGACTACCTCTGGGGAGGCAGTCTCTGAATCTTGGAATGTCCTGCTTGTTAAGGGTGCTTGTATGGCTGGAGCCCTGGGCCTTGCTGGATCGGTCGGACTTTTCTAGGGGCTGGAGATGGAGTAGCTAATGTTAGTCACCCAGGAGCTGCATGCTCACATGACCCCGACCCTGGACACCAGGGCTGGAGTGAGCTTCACTGTCGACAGCACTTAGCCTGTGCATCACTGCTGGGACAAGAATTCTCATCCCTGTGATTGTGCTGGGAGGAAGGGGTGCCTGGTTTCTCCGAGGCTTCATCCCACGCTGCCTTCTCCTTTGCTGTTTTCATTCGATATGTTTTCATTGTAATAAACCATGACCATGGGGATAATAGCTTTTCTGAGTCTTTTGAATCATGCTAGCAAATCACTGAGCCTGTGGCTGGTCTTGGGGACCCCAATATGACCCCCAAGGCTGGGAATTCTGACTACAGCATATTCACTGGTGGGCGCCACTCCCAGGTGTTCTGACCCAGGGAGCCTGTGTGCTTAATAAGCTCCCCCCAGAGGCTGGGACAGGCAGCCAGGACTGAGAAATGTGGATGATGCACTGGGGATTTCCAGTCGCTGTCTCAGGTTTTGGTCTGCCTGCTGTGCGTGTCCAGTTGGGGTCCCAAGTGCACATTTCGGTGAACACACACTGCCTCGGCTGTCTGCTCCCTCCTCCTCCTCCTTCATTTTGTTCCCAGTCCGGGCCACTTGCCATGTAGCAGCAAGTTGGCCTTTCCTTTCTGCGAAGGCACTCGGTGGCTCCCTATGTCCGTGGAGCCCAGAGTGTTGGCAGCTCCCAGGGTCTTTCTCATCCTTTCTGCCTCCCCTCTGGGCCCAGGGCACCTGCACAATCCCATCCGTGTGTCCACACGTTGCCCACCTGTCCCCCTCCATCCTGGGCCATCTCAGGGCCTGGCATATTCATATGGGTCCTTCAACAATGTTTGCTTGAGGAGCAGTGAGAATCTTGTTCACCTGAGTTCCAGGGCCCGGTGAGGTGCTTGGTGCACAGTAGGCTCAACTAACCAGAGCCAAGGAGTGGATTCTGCCCTCCTCCTTCCTTCTTTCCCCTCCTTCCTGTCCTTCTCCTCCATCACTGAGAACCCTAGCTATTGTCCGTGCCCCATAACTCTGCCACCCAGGCCCCTGCTGCTTCCTGGTTGTGCTCTAGCCCCAGCAGATGAGGAGCTGAGAGGCACCAAGTGCAACAGGGATGAGTACTTACATAGAGCTGAACTTTCCTATGACTCTCCCCCGAGCCCAGAGGAGATGGTGGCGTTCTCTCCAATTTATAGATGAGGAAACTGAGGTTCAGAGAGGTTGAATGACTTGCCTGTAGTCACACAGCAGCATGGTGGTAGTGCCACATGGGAACACAGACCTTCATTCCTAAATCTTGGCACCATCTTTGTCAGCCAGACACCAGGGGCCTCAAAGGCCTCAAAAAGGATCTCGGTCTTTGGGTGGGTCAGTGCTACGTTCAGTCTGCCAGCCTTTCCTTCCTAACATGCTCTTTCTCGCTGCTGGCTGATCACTGTGAAAGGAATGCAGTTTTATCATTTGTAAAGGCAGAGACAAGCTCAGAGCTGGGAGAGGAAGTCAAACTGTCCTCGGAAAAGGCCCAATGGTAGGTGGTCATGTCAGCCCATGTGGCTGTAGGAGGGAGGCCCTCTCCTCCACCACCTGCCGCAGGCCAGCTCCCTCACCAGCAGCTGGAGCCTCTCCAGGCCCTGCTTTCCTCTTCTCCCCGAAGACGTCCCTCTGCCTAAGGTCCAGCTCCCCACAGGCGTCCAAGGCCTTCTGTGATGCCACCGTGACTGTGGGCCAGACACTTGAGATGTACGGAATGTGGCTGAAACCACCTTGTGTTTGTCAGGACTGTGGGGTTTGCTTGTCCTGACCCTATGGGAGTAGGTGAACCAAGGAAGCCCCCCTGCCCGGCCACCCCCACACAAAGCAGTGAGCAGGGAGGCATGCGTCTCAGGAGCCCTGAGCCCTGATCCATCCTCCATCACTGCCGAGGTGCCTTCCTTTCTCTTGGCCTCAGTTCCTCCTTATGCCAGACAAGATGGCTGGACCAGATCATTTCGTATTGTCTTGTCTTGTGTTATATTGTATTGTTCTGTGCTGTATTGTATTTTAATTCTAGCAGAGCTAACACAGTGCTGTATTAGTTTCGGGTGTACCATATAGTGATTCATCACTTCCATACATCACCCTGTGCTCATCACGACAAGTGCCCTCCTTAATCCCCATCAACTATTTAATCCATTCCCCACCCATCTCCCTCTGGTGACCGTCAATCTGTTCTCAATTAAGAATGTGTTTCTTATGGGGCGCCTGGGTGGCTTAGTCGGTTAAACGTCCGACTTTCGCTTAGGTCACGATCTCGCGGTTCGTGGGTTCGAGCCCCGCGTCGGGCTCTGTGCTGACTGCCAGCTCAGAGCCTGGAGCCTGTTTCAGTCTGTGACTCCCTCTCTCTCTGACCTTCCCCTGCTCACACTGTCTCTCTCTCTCTCTCTCCTAGAAATAAATAAAACATTTAAAAAAAAAAAAAAGAATGTGTTTCTTGGCTTGCCTCCTTTTCTTTCTCTCTGTCCTTTGCTCATTTGTTTTGTTTCTTAAATTCCACATGTGAGTGAAATCAGATTGTATTTGTGTTTCTCTGACTGACTTATTTCACTTAGCATAACACACTGTAGCTCCATCCACATCGTTGCAAACGGCAAGATTTTGACCAGATCATTTCTAAGAGTTCCTCCTCCTCCAAAATGTTCAGGTGAGCAGCACACATCTCTTTTCAGGTGGACTGGCATGATTTTCCACTGACAGAGCTGCCCTGGAGATTTCGTTGTAAAGGCTTGGTACTGATTATCCATTTTGAATCATTATATCTAAAGGTCACCAAGTCCATCCTTCTGCCTTGGGGACTGGCAATAGCAAATCTTCTCTCCAGTTTCCAAATATGGCCATTCCTTGCCTCTCTGGGGAAACTTTTGCTTTGGCCAGACTGGCTTTCTCATCATCCCACTTCTCACTTCTGGGATCTTTATTTTTTTAAATTTTATTAATTTTTATATTAGAGAGAGAGCACACTTGAGTGGGGGAGAGGGGCAGAGAGAGAGAGAGAGAGAGAGAGAGAATCCCAAGCAAGCTCCATGCTCAGCATGGAGCCCAACCTGGGGCTCAATCCCTTGACCCTGGAATCATGACCTGCACCAAAATCAAGAGTTGGATGCTCAACAGACTGAGGCATCCAGGCACCCTTGAGATCTTTCTAACCCCTCCCCTGTCTGTCCCAAACCTCCCCGTCTTCAAGGCTTCCCATGACCGTGGCTACTAGGAGTGGGTCCTCTCCTCTCCTCTCTCTGGTCTTTATTATCTGTTTCACTGCATCCAGAGAGAGAGAGAGAGAAATGGAGGAGGAGGAGGAGGAGGAAGGGAAGGAGGAAGAAAGAGTGGGAGTAGGCGAAGGTATTCTTTTTGGAGACAAAGTATTTACACCTGGTCCTTGGACGATGGATATAATTTGGACTTGGAGAGAGGGAGGAAGAAGGCATTTAGGGGAAAGTCGCAGTGTAGGTAAAGGCACTGGGGTGAGGAAGCCCAGTTTGCATGTGGGAAAAATTTGTCCAGTGTGGCAGGGCCAAGGGGAAGTATAGTGGAGTAGTGAGAGGTCAGGAAGAGCCTTGAATGCCAGGCTGAGCCTAGAGACATTTCCTGTAGAGTAGAAAGTGCCTTGGGTGGGAGGGGGTTCCATGATGGAAGGGATATTTGGGGGAATGAATCTGGTATCAGTAATGGCTAGGAGTGAGGAAAGAGCAGGGCTGGAGGCTGAAATAAGCCAGGAAAATGGACGTACGGCCCAGAGTGTGGTCTTGAGGCTGCTCAAGGGGCAGTCTGTACCCTGAGTTCCAACATGGAGCATGGCATGGGGGGGAATGATTTAGAAGATAAAATACCGTTCCCCGTTATGGCAGTGTTTCCCAACTGAGCTCGAGGCCAGAGTTCTGGAAGTGGAGCAGCCGGCTTGCCTCTGTCTCCTGTTTTAGCAGCAGAAGGAAACCGTAAGGCAATTACAGCTAGAACACTGATAATTTTGCGAGAAAAGTGTTGATTGTGTATGTTAATTTCCGAAGCTCGCATGACTCCATGTGTCTCAATCGAGGGGAAAAACCATCTTTCTTAAACTGAGTGTGCTTAAGTGGCCTTCAACGTTGTCTCAGCCAGTTAGAACTCCACAAGCTTCTCTCCAGTTTTCCAGAGGAAGAGGGAGATGGGGATGTAATTTTATGATAAATTGTGCCTCTCACCGAGCCCATCTCCTCTCATTGAAGAGAAGGAAAATGGGACCTGGCATATTACAGCCCTGTCTGCAGAAGTCACAAGGTAAGCAAATAATTACTGTTTAAAACCAGAGAGTCTTATCATTTATTCATGAATGGCACACATTACCTATTAGATCTCCCACTTCAATTTAGTTATAGACTTTGAAACAAATTGATAAGTTTTGAATTATTCAGAAAATGCTACCAGGCTAATTAGAAGATTCTCCAATTACAGGAAGTATTCTACTACACACCATGGTGTGGTGGGGAAGTGTGAGGGCCCTGAAACTGGGCCACCCGGCTTCAAGTCATGGCTCTACTGTCTAGGGAAACTTACTTGGCCTCTCTGTGACTCAACTTCCCCATCTGAAATGTGGGGATGACAATAATCATCTGTACCTCATGATGCTGCCTTTAGGGTTCAATAATATACGTAAAGCACTTTGGATAACAGTAAGTGCTATATATTCTGCTAGGTCTTGTTATTTCAGCCCTTCAGGTTGTAAATGTTCTATTGTGTTGTCCAAGTGACAAGCATTCCCGGAGGTGGTGACACAATGAAGAGCCTTAAGGTTCCTTAACTTTCTATCAACTTTTGGAGGAGGAGGGCCACAGGTAGGAGATGGATTGAAACAGGCATGAGAAGGAAGCTCGCTTTAACACTGGCTGGTTTAGGGTTCTTAGGTTTGTTTTGTCTTCTAAAGACTTCCTAAATTCCATTGAAATGAAGGTTTTAAATATCAATCTAGCCAAAAAGTACCGATGGACCCCACGAAGCATTATGTTAGACATGAATGGGAAAGTAATAAACATATTATGGAAAGCTAGAGCAATGAGAAGCAACAACATGGATAAATGTCACACACATGCTGAGTGAAAGCAGCCAGCCATAAAAGGGCACATACAGTGTGATTTCAAATATGCGGAATTATATATATCTCAAGAATAGGGAAAACTATGACAATAGAGGTCAGAATATTAGTTACGGAATGTTACTAGAAGGGGACATGAGGGAGCCTTCTAGGGTGATGGAAATTTTCTGTATTTTGATTGGGGTGGTGTTTGCATGGGTTCACACATATGTAAAAAGTCACAGAGTTGTACAGTTAAGATCTGTGTGTCTTGCCTTATGTCAAATGGACTTCACTAATAAAGAAAAAAAAATAAGTAGTGGACAATCATGTCACTAAAAATGACAGTTTAAGATTTTATATATTTAAAGATTAATTTTCCCCTTGCTAACACACATATTTGTGACCATGAGTGAGATTCCTCTCTGAAAAAAGTTCCATGGAAACAATTTTATTTCTCACAATATCTACTTCATTCAGATAAATCCAAATTTCTAACCTAGATTTTAGGTTAGGACTGAAATTCGTAGCCTTTTGCAGCCAGTGTGAATGATCTAGAGAGATCCATTAATAACTAGCAGAATCTAACTATAAGAATAAATTTAAGAGCACGGTTCTTTAATAACTTCCCCAGACAAATCCCATTACTTGGATGTCAATGAATCAACTAAAAATGGAAGTGAGAAGAGTTTGAGCCCTTTTTGCAATGGATGGATGTCTGTGAGGCTAAGAAATAGGAATAAATGGCATGCTAATTTGGGTATGAACGAGTTAGGAGTTAGGGGATGATCTTGGAAACGTAAGAATACTGCTTAATGGGACTTGTCTATTTGCAATTCAGTAAATCAACACACATAAAGTCAAAGAGATAAAGGACATGGGCACTCAGAACAAAATCACAGGAACAAATTTAGTAAAGGAACTGGTAAGAGGCACCGTGGCTGAGACGAGGGCGGCTGCTCCGGGCGGAGGCCTTCCCCCCCCCCCCCCCCCCCGAGTCACGGGAAGGGCATCTGCAAACACAGCATCTGACTGGAGGCTAAAGCAGCGGTTGCAGTGCGTCCACAGAGGCTCCACTCAGACTGGAGAAGCTAAAGCGGATGAAATAAACCCGGTGCAAGGGCACCCTGCAAGACAGTGGTGCTCGGCACAGAGAATGGTGCGTTTGACTCAAAAACAATACAGAAAGAACGGAAACAATGGGGAGAAACTGCCCGAAGTGCGGTGACAGAGGTTCAGATGTGCGGGCATGGGTGAGTTTAAGTCTGTGGTCCCACGCAGCGAGGGAGTCACCCTCTGAGCCACACGGTCACCCCACCACGGAGGGGGCGTCAGCCAGAGGGCCGTGTGCTGTTTCCGAAGGGGGTGGATTTGCCCCACACCCTGGGTCGGAGTCGCCCTCCACGCGCCTCAGCCAGCCACCAACCCGCTGAGCCGAGCCCCTCACCGCCGGCAGCCCCACTGCGCGGACCACGCTCGCCGCCCCCCAGCCGCCCTGCTGAACGGACGCGCCCGCACCAGCCGCTAAGCCTAACCCCGCCCCCCACCTCCCAGCCGGGCACTCCGCTCCCGCGCTGCTCTGCTGCCACCTGCAGGCCATCTGCGGGATAGGCCTCGTCCTCCGTCGCAGCCTGGACTGCGGTTCAGGCCGGGGGTGGGCTCAGCGCAGCCCCGTTGTGGAATTAGGCGCAGCCAAGCTCCTCCTCTTCTCACCCACCCCTGCCTGCCAGCCTGCCTGCCTGCCTGCCAGCCTGCCTGCCTGCCTGCCAGCCTGCCTGCCTGCCTGCCTGCCTGCCTGCCTGCCAGCCTGCCTGCCTGCCAGCCTAACTTTATAAACTGGAGACTGAGATCTAATTTAGAGACGTGATTGGATAGGGCTGTGAAGCATGTGGCTGGAGCCTCCCCAGCACTTCTTCCCCCATCCCATTCCCCATCTTTAACAAATACATTAGGATAGTGAGGAAGGAAGGGATTTAAACTACTAAACTCCTGTTATGTGCTAGGCATAGAACAGGCACTTTACATACATTTTCCAGCCTGGCAAATCCTGGGAACCAGATGATTACAAAAGAGGTACAGGATCAGAGTGGGCTAGTCCCTTGCTCTTGGGCCTTCAGCTGGAATTTGAAGGTAAGGATCTGGTACTCTATTCAGGTATCTGATTTGAGCAATATCTGTAAAATTCAGGCTGTCCTATGGACATCTATTATTGCTCCAGAGTAAGGCTGTATTGCAAACAGAAACATGGAGTGTCTGGTCTGGGTTGAGCTCAACAAAAAGTGTTACTCCATGTAACATGCAATATCTCCTAGAAACTGAATGAAGCACGACTTTGAGAGCAGTTTTTTGGAAAAACAAAATCGGTCCTTTTATTTCCTGGGTAGTAGAGAAAAGAAACCATTTTGCTATACATTTTCTAAGATGTTTTTTATAAAATGGTTGGGCCCTAGGGCTCCCAAATCCCTTCCTGCCCCCATGTAGACTCCCCTTCTGTCCTCAGGCTACTCTCTGGCATCCTTTCTGTCAAGATTTTTTGTATTTATGCCTTGATAAAATAAAAATCTTGGTGGGAGTGAATATCAGTCATTTATGCCTTAGTGAGAATCACCTCAGAGTCCCTTTTCTTCTCAGACCTTTGAGCTGAGGTTGGTCATGAGACAGGATGGGGAAGCACAAAAGAGATGGGGGCGGGGCAAGTACTCTTACAACTGGTACTGTTTCTACCCAATTCCCTCCCATAGTCTGGATGTCAGTCTAAGTGGAGAGCTCTCTGCATGTTTCCGTGTGTTCTCTTTGCTGCCAGGACCAGTCCCCAAGGCAGAGTTCTAGAGGGCGGCCTGAAGGGCCTGGAGACAACAGAAAACGGCTTAGCTTTGGATTTTAGGACAAGTTATATTGGTGACTTGCTGTGTGTAAGCTTGGGGAACTCCATTCACCTCTCTGAACTCACCCAAAAAAACGGATCTGGACTAGATTTGTGATTTTCTTTAGGTTTGCAATTGTTTTTGGCTTTAACGTATTTAACCCTGATCAAGATGATGCATACACAGAGTTTAAAAAATCAAATGCAGAGTTGCCTGGGTAGCTCAGTCTGTTAAACATCCGCCTTTGGCTCAGGTCATTGGGCTCTCTGCTGTCATGTCAGAGCCAGCCTCAGATCCTCTGTCTCCCTCTCTCTCTGCCCCTCCCCTGCTCAATCTCTCTCTCTCTCTCTCAGAAATAAACATTAAAAAAACCCAATAAATCAAATGTAATACAAGGCTGACGTCAAAAAGTCTTTCCTCTCTTCTTCCCTTTCAGACTTGTAAGTCCTAATTCCCAGAGGCCGTTACTGTAAACTCATTTTGTTCTTCCCTCTGGGATTTATAACCTCATTTGTAAATAATGTGTTTGTGTTGCAATTTTTTTCCATATTTTTTGACTTCCTAGGACTTACTTCCCTTATGTGGTCTTGTTAGTTTCCTTGCTTCAATCCTACCAAATTGGCTAGATCACAATTTTGTGATAACAACAGCATTTACATTCTTGTCGCTACCTAATAAATAATACTCCCTCCCAACCCGAGCACTGTGCTGAAGTTGTTTCCTCTCTAGTTTTTCCCTCTAAAGTTAGTCATTACCTCAGATTTTTCTCCTTCAAGTGCTTAGCTTTCTTTGTATCTGTTTTCGTTTTTTAAAAATGCTTCAACCCATCTCTCAAATGCCCTCCTCCCCCCATAATGGTCCAAACACTAAGATACAGCCCTGTCATTTTCCTGGGCACCCCCCCCCCGAACCCTGTGTCAGCAGCATAGCTGCCGTCCTGGAATCTCCCTGCACCGTCTTCTTGTGAGTTTCTTAAATGCCTCTTCTGCGTGGGTCTCTTATTTCCTGGGCCCTGTATCTTCTTTTTCCTTGACTTACTCCCATTTTGTTAGAACTTATCTTACAGTTTTTTTCCCAAGAAACAACAAGTGGAAGGCAAAACTTTTGAGTTCTGGCATATTTGTCCTAATTACTCATCTGGCCTGATACAAGGCTCTAATTTAAAGTCCGCTTCTCCTCACACTTGGAAGTATTACTCTACTGTTTTCTATTGCCCAGTGTTGCTGAGAAGCCTGTGTCATGCTGAGTCTTGGCTCTTTATATACAGCCTGTTTTTCTTTCTAAAATGTTTTAGGATTTTTCTTTATCCTTGATTTTCTGGAATTTCCCACTGATGTGCTTTGTTTTAAGTCTTTCTTCATTCACGGAGTCATTCACAAATGATGTTCATTTGTGGACGTCACCTGGGGAATGATGCCCTTCTATTCTGTGAAGCCACTAGCCCGTTCACGTGTGCTGAGTAATCTCATCATTTTATTCCAAGGGCAGAGGTACCACGGCCCTGGGCACCTCCCAAGTGGATGGGGGAGAAAGGGCCTGAGGTGAATCAATAAGCCTTCAGCACCTGCTGAGTCCCTCCCAGGGGTAGGCTCTGTTGTGGGATGACAGGCCAGGGGTGAACCCAGGTCCCGCCCTGGCGGCACTAAGGACACACAGCCTCCAGGAGGCCTCCTCGGCTACATGTACATGCACCCAGCATACAGTGAGCCCCAAGGTCAGTTTATGGGAAGGTGTGGCCGCAGGGGTGGGGAGAGAGGGAGGTAAATAATCATGGGAGGGATTGACCTTGGGAGGAAGGGGCAAAGGCAGGGCTGTGATACTCACTGGTGTGTGTATTGGAGAAAATAAGAAGATCTGTAGTTTTGTCTGCCCCCTTTTCCTGGCCACTAAACCTCCTTTTTTGGGTGAGTAGTATTAGCCTCCTATTATTGACTGAATGTGTTCCTCCCCAGATTCACCTGTGGAAGCCCGGTGTAGCTGTACCCGGAGATGGAGCTTCTAAGAAAGTAATTCAGGTTAAATGAGGTCATGAGGCTGGGGCCTTGTCAGATAGGATTACTGTCCTTATCAACAGAGACACCAGAGCCCACCTGTGTGCTCACTCTCTTTCTCGCCCCACCATGCACAAAAGAGGTCATGTGAACACACAGGGGGATGGCAACTACCTATAAGCCCAGAGAAGAGGCCTCAGGATAAAGCCTACCTTGCGGACATCGACTTGGCCCTCCTGGCCTCCAGAACGGTGGTATTTCTTACGGCAGCCCCAGCAGGCTGATACATGTTCCCACTCTACTCCAGCCACATGACAGGAGAGGGCCTGACCATTGCAGTGTCCTAGCCACCCAGCCGTGACTGGGGCAGCCCAGCGCGGCCCAGCCAGAAAGCTTCCCGTGCTTTTTTCTGAACAGGAACTAATGGAGAGGAGCTGCATCCTTTCCTGGGGGGCAGAGCTGGGAAGATGGGAGCCTGGGGCTGCCAATGGCCTGATTCCAGCCTCTTGGGAAAAGTTGCTCTGAGGCAACCAAGCTGCTACACCAGCTGAGGCAGAGACAAGGGAAGGGACATGCCAACCCTGATTGTGCCGATGGCCTCAGGTCCAGGTGATCCTGAGGCCCAGCTGATCTTTTGTCTGGCCAGTGAACTTCCCTCGCTGGCCGAGCTACCTTGAGTGAGTTTTCTGTCACACCTAAAGAACCCTGACCAAAATGGTAGGACATGGCAGGGCTGGTCTCCTTAGGACAGAGGACTGCTGTGTGTGGCATCACTGGTGACAGGGACACAGGAAGGGTGGATACATGGCCTGGTGGCCATGGGGGCTTCCTCCAGCACTGGCTGTGAGCAAGGCTAGGCTCAGGGGTCAGCACTGTCCTGTTGGTTTATAACTTTCTCTCTCTCGCTCTCTCGCTCTCTCGCTCTCTGCTCTCTCCCCCCTCCTCCCCCCCCCAACTTCCCAGGTATAATGTGAAGCCAGCCCCCTTACACAGAGGGGAGAGAGAGACCAGAACGAGGCAGGTCCCTCTAGGTTGGTAGGTGGCAGTTTTCATAATAGCAGAGGGAACTTACATAAAAGGCTTGTCTTGGGAGGCAGCAAGACAAACAGATCCCATACCTGCCCTCCAAATCTTAAAAGTTTATAAAAAGGCCCTAACTGGGCTCAGTCATGTATACCTTGCAGGTGTTTTTATTTTTTATTTTTTCAAAATTTTATTTAAATTCTATATAGTTAACATATAGTGTAATATTGCTTTCAGGAGCAGAATTTAGTGATTCATCAGTTACGTGCAATACCCAGTGCTCATCCCAACAAGCGTCGTCCTCAGTGCCATCTCCTCCCTCCCTCCCTCCCTCCCCCCTCAGATTGTTCTCTATCTTTAAAGGTCTCTCATAGTTTCCTTCCCTCTCTTTTTTCTCCTCCCGTATGTTCACCTGTTTTGTTTCTTAAATTACACATATGAATGAAATCATATGGTATTTGTCTTTCTCTGAGTGACTTATTTCTCTTAGCATAATTCACGCTAGTTCTATCCACGTTGCAAATGGCAAAATTTCATTCTTTTTGATTGCCGAGGAATATTCCATTATATGTATATATGCCATATCTTCTTTATCCATTTATCAATCAATGGGTATTTGGGCTCTTTTCCATAGTTTGGCTATTGTTGATAGTGCTGCTATAAACATCAGGGTGCATGTACTCCTTTGAATCAGTATTTTTGTGTCTTTTGGGCCAATACCTAGTAGTGCAATTGCTGGATTTTAGGGTAGTTCTATTTTTAACTTTTTTGAGGAACCTCTATACTGTTTTCCACAGTGACTGACCAGTCTCCACTCCCACCACAGTGAAAGAGGTTTCCCTTTTCTCTGTATCCTCACCAACCCTTATTATCTCTTGTCTTTTTGATTTTAGCCATTCTGACAAGTGTTAGGTGATATCTTATCATAGTTTTGATTTACATTTCCCTGATGATGAATGATGTCAAGCATCTTTTCATGTGTCTTTTGGCCAAATGGATGTCTTCTTTGGAGAAATGTCTATTTAGGTCCTCTGTCCACTTTAATCAGATGTGTTTTTGTGAATGTGTGTGTTTGGTTGTATGAGTTCTTTACATGTTTTGGATATTAACCCCTTATCAGATACACCATTTGCAAATATCTTCTCCCATTCTGTATGTTGCCTTTTCATTTAGCTGTTGGTTTCATTTGCTGGGTAAAAACTTTATAGTTTGATGCAGTCCCAATTGTTTATTTTTGCTTTTTTTTGTTTTTGTTTTTTTGTCCTTGGTCTGAGGAGACAGATACAAAAGAAATTGCTAAAACCAGTGTCCAAGAGTTACTTCCTAAGTTTTATTTTAGGATTTTTATGGTTTCAGGCCTTACATATAGATCTTTAACTCATTTTGAGTTTTTTAATGTGATGTTAAAAAAGTGGTTGAGTTTCATTCTTTTACATGTGGCTGTCCAGTTCTTCCAAATATATTTATTGAAGAGACTGTCTTTCCCCAAGTACGTTCTTGCTTCTTTTGTTGTAGAATAACTGACCATAAAGCATGGGTTTATTTCTGGACTCCCTATCCTGTTCCATTGATCTATGCGTCTATTTTTGTGCTTATATCAATCTGTTTTGATTACTATTGTTTTTCAGTATAATTTGAAATCTGGGATTGTCATACTTCCAACTTTGTCTTTCTCAAGATTGCTTTGGATAGCTTGTGTGTGCGTTTGTGTGTATGTAGTTCCATGTAAATGATAGGATTATTTGTTCTGCTTCTGTGAAAAATGTATTGGTATTTTAGTAGAGATTGTGTTGAATATGTAGATTGCTTTGAGTACTAGGGACATTTTAACAATATCAGGTCTTCCAGTCCATAAGCATGATGTATCTTTCCATTTCTTTTTATCATCTTTTTTTTTTTTTTTTTACAAATCATTTATTGTCAAGTTGGTTTCCATATAACACCCAGTGCTCATCCCCACAAGTGCCCTCCCCCATGTCTTTTTATCATCTTTAATGTATTTCCTCAGTGTCTTATAGTTTTGAGAGTACATGTCTTTCCCCTAATCAATTAAATTTATTCTTGGGGCACCTGGCTGGGTCAGTCCATAGAGCATGTGACTCTTGATCTCAGGGTTGTGAGTTTGAGCCTCACATTGGGTGTAGAGACTATCTCTACACCCTAAAATTAAGTTTAGGGGTGCCTGGGTGGCTCAGTCAATTAGCATCTTACTCTTGGTTTTGGCTCAGGTAATGATCTCTCTATTTCGTCTCTACATCAGACTCTGTGCTGGCAGACTCTGTGGAGGCTGCTTGGGAATATCTCTCTCTCTCTCTCTCTCTCTCTCTCTGCCCCACCCCCCGACTTGTGCTGTCTCTGTCTCTCTCAAAATAAATATATAAACTTAAAATTTTTTAAAAATTAAACTTATTCTTTCTTATACATTTTATTCTTTTTGGTGTGATTGTAAATGAGATTGCTTTCTTAATTTCTCTTTTTGCTAGTTTATTATAAATGTAGAGAAATGCAACAGACTTCTTTCTGTATATTAATATTGTGTTTTGCAACTTTACTGACTTATTTATTAGTTCAAATTTATATTTTTTGGTAGTCTTTAGAGTTTTCTTTCTATTTATTTATTTATTTATTTATTTATTTATTTAAATTAAAGTTAGTTAACATACAGTGTAGTATTGGTTTCAGGAGTAGAACCCAGTAATTCATCTCTTACATATGACACCCAATGCTCATCCCAACAAGTGGTCTCATTAATGCCTATCACCCATTTAGCCCATCCCCCACCCACCTCCCTCCATTAACCCTCGGTTCTCAAATTTCCACCATCCACCTGGGAGGTAGTTGCCATTCTCAGTCTTTTTTTTTTTTTTTTTTTCAGTAATTTTATTTTATTTTATTTTTTTACAAATAGTTTATTGTCAAATTAGTTTCCACGTAACACTCAGTGCTCATCCCCTCAAGTGCCCTCCTCCATGCCCATCCCTCCTCCCCCCCACATCCATCAGTCCTCAGTTTTTGTCAGCATTCAAGAGTCTCTCATGGTTTGCCTCTCTCCCTTTCCCCCACCATTTCCGCCCTTCTTCTCCCCCTTGTTCCTCCGTCAAGTTCCTCCTAATCCCCCTATACGTGCAAACATATGATATTTGTCCTTCTCTGCCTGACTTATTTCGCTCAGCATAACACCCTCAAGGTCCATCCATGTTGCTACACGTGGCCAGATTTCATTGTTTCTCATTGCCATGTAGTATTTATTGTGTAGATAAACCACATCTTCTTGATCCATTCGTCTGTTGATGGACACTTAGGCTCTTTCCATGTTTTAGCTATTGTGGAGAGTGCTGCTATGAACATTGGGGTACATGTGCTCCTATGCCTCAGCATTTCTATATCCCTTGGGTAAATTCCTAGCAGTGCTATTGCTGGGTCCTAGGGGAGTTCTATTGTTAGTTTCCTGAGGAAACTCCACACTGTTTTCCAGAGGGGCTGCACCAGTTTACATTCCCACCAACAGTGTAGGAGGGTGCCCGTTTCTCCACATCCTCGCCAGCAACCATTCTCAGTCTTAAACCAAGTACTTCCATGGTGTGAGTAATTAGAGTCCCATTCTGTGAGTAGGTTAGGGAACAGTGCAGCAGTTAAAGCCGCTGATTTTATTGCTCCTTTGGAAGCTGCTAGCTTTGCCTCTCGGTCAGCCTTTCGGTTTCCCAGTGTAGCCGTGGTGTCCCTGCTTTGATGTCCCCGGCAATGCATGACTGCCACACTTTTAGGGGCCCACACGGTGTCTAAGAGTTCAAGGATCTCCTTACCATATTTTATGTCCTTTCCTCCTGAGTTTATTAGACCCTTCTCCTTATATAAGTCCCAATGTACGTGGAGAGTGGTGAAGGCATAATCAGAGTCTGTGTATATATTAACACATATGCCTGAAGCCAGTTGGAGGGCTCATGTTAAAGCAATTAGCTCTGCCTTTTGTGCTGAAGTCCCTTTCAGCAGGGCCTCTGCTTCAATGACAGAGTTTAGAGTCACCACGGAATATCCTGCAAGATGCTCTCCCCTTCCTACAAAACTGCTGCCGTCAGTGAAATACTCAGCGTCAGGGTCTTTGAGAGGCTGGTCCCGCAAGTCTGGTCTGCTGGAGAGCACCTCATCCATGACTTCAATGCAGTCATGGTCTGGCTGGCCTGGCCCGACAGGCAATAGGGTTGCAGGGTTCAGGGTCCGCACTACTTCTAGGTGAATGCGCGGATTCTCACATAGCATTCCCTGATACCTGACCATCCTGGCGTTGGTGAGCCAGTATTGTTCTTTGTATTCCATTAATGTTAATACCGAATGTGGCACTCGGACTGTTAATTCCTGTCCCATAGTTAACTTGTCAGCCTCAGACGCTAAAAGGGCTGTGGCTGCTAGTGCCTGTAGGCGGGGGGCCAGCCTTGGGCCACAGAGTCAAGTTGCTTGGAGAGAGATGCCACCGAGCGATGCCATGATCCCAACATCTGAGTCAGGACTCCCACTGCAATACCAGTGCGATCATGGACGAACAGAAAGAAGGGCTTGGTCATGTCTGGGAGCCCTAAACCAGGCGCATTAGTAAGTACACACTTTATTTCCTTGAAGGCCTTTTGCTGCACTGACTCCCACATCAGGGGTTCCCTTTCTTCCCCCTTTGTAGCCTCATAGAGGGGTTTTGCCAGGACTGAAAAGTTAGGTATCCAGATCCTACAGAAACCTGCAGCCCCGAGAAACTCTTGAACCTGGCGCCAGGTTGTGGGAGTCGGGATTGAGCAAACGGCCTGCTTTCTCTCTGGGCCTGCTTTCTCTCTTGGCTGAGCTGACGATGCCCCTGAGATAAGTGGAAGCCAAGATATTTAACCCTTTCTTGACAGATCTGGGCCTTTTATCTTGAGACCTTGTAGCCGGCTTTCCATAGGAGGGTAAGGAGCTGCCGAGTCCCTTCCATGCAACCCTCCCGGGACTTCCCAGCTAATAGCAAGTCATCCACGTACTGAAGCAGGACACAGTCATATTGATCTTAGGGAAGGCTTCTAAGTCAGAGGCTAATGCAGTGCCAAAAATGCTTGGGGAGTTTTTGAACCCTTGAGGTAACCTAGTCCAGGTTAATTGGCCCCTGTCACCATTTTTAGGGTCCTCCCATTGGAAGGCAGAAATCAATTGGCTCTGGGGGCCCAGGCAGATGCAGAAAAAGGCATCATTAAGGTCCAAACAGGTGAAGAAAGTGGCTTCAGCAGGAATGAGCCCCAAAAGTGTATAGGGGTTCGGGGCCACTGGGTGGATGGTGACAGTCACCTGGTTTACTGCTCTCAGGTCCTGAACTGGCCGGTAATCATCTGTGCCTGGTTTTTGAACAGGCAAGAGGAGTGTGTTCCAAGGAGACTGACAAAGCCTGAGGATCCCATACTTTAAAAGTCTTTCCAGGTGCTTTTGGATCCCGACCTGTGCCTTTCGAGGGATGAAGTACTGTCCCTGGCGGGTGGGCTCTGCCCCAGGCTTTAGTTCAACAACCACAGTGGGTATGTTTTGCTCCAGTCCTGGGGGGTTATCTTCAGCCCACACCCCTGGGACCTTAAAAGGAAGCTCAGGCACCAATTGCAGCTTTTTCTTAGGCTATAGAGATGCCATTCCTCCCCCTGGGGAATCGTGAGAGTCCTAATCTTTGCCTCCGGTTTTCGGAGGATCAGAGCAGCCCGTCCCTGGGAGTTGAAAGTTATCTGGGCCTGCAGTTTTCCCAGTAGGTCATGGCCCATTAGAGCCACGGGGCAGTCAGGGAGGTACAGAAATTCATGGATGACTTCGTGGCCACCTAAACTGCATCGTCGAGGTAACAGGAAGGGACGACGTATCTGATCGCCTGTGGCCCCCACGTTGGTGGCTTGTCTCCGTGAGAGGGGGCCCACGGGTTGGGTCACTGCTGAGTGTTCTGCTCCAGTATCCACCAAAAAGTCAATGGGTCGGCCCCCCACCTTCATTCTGACCATGGGCTCCCAGGGGCCTAGCAAAATAGAGCCCGGTCTGTCCTAGTCCTCCGCATAGTCCTCCATGGCGGCTAGCCCCACAAAATCATTCCTGGGGGCCCCGTGAGGCTGCGGGACTGACTGGTACCGGCCCTGGACCGCATGGACCCTTTTTTCTCCTTGGGATCTTGCTGAAAATTGTCTGGTCGCTGGGGACACTCACTTTTCCAGTGGCCCTCCTGACGGTAGAAAGCACACTGATTCCAGCCTAGTTTTGATCTAGGGCGAGACCCTCCTCCCCGCTGCTCTCCTTTCTGGCCTTGGCCCTTTCCCTGCGGGGCTTTCTTCTGGGGGAGTCTTGACTGCTCTGCCAAGGCAGCAGCTAACAAATCTGCCTGTTTCCGCATCTTTTGGCGTTCTTCCTTCCATGCTGCCTGGTCACAGTTAACGAACACCTGGGTTGCTACTTCTAGCAATTGACTGATATTCATGCCAGTGAAACCTTCTAGTTTCTGCAGCTCGCGCTGAATATCTCCCTGGGCCTGGCCTACGAAAGCCGCATTAATCATCCGCTGGTTGGCTGAGTCTTCAGGTTCTCCTGACTGTATGGGCTTTTTAACCCCTGGCTGGTATCTGGATGAAGCCATGAGGCATCATGATTACTTTACTGCTCTCTTCAATACAGACTTTTAGCCAAGGTGGCTGGGACAGGACCATGTCTTGCCAACAGTCAATATAAGGAGCGAGGACGTGGATCCCCGTGGGGACAGAGCAATGGCTAGGGTTAGAGCCGTGTCGGGGGGAGTTGCTGGGGCCGAAGCCACACCAGTGCGGTGATCTCCCAGGAGGTCTGAAATGAGGGCCCCTGCGCAGTGCTGGCTCAGGTGTAGGCTTCAGCTGAGCCTGAGGGGCGCGGCTAGGGTTAGGGTGTGGCCGAGGGCTAGGACTAGGGTTAGGGCCCGAGCCCGGGATGCTCCAGGACCCAATCCGCCAGCAGTGGTGGCCCACCTGGACAGCTGAGTTGAGGGCAGGTGGCAGGATGCCGGCCAGCCTTAGTGTTTGGGTTCCAGGGCCCGCCTCCTCGAGGGACCTGGCTATGGTGGGGCATCCAGAAAGCCATGGTGCCGCCGTGTCTGGCCCCGGACAATAGGCTGGCAATGTTCGACCGTCCATGCTGGAACAGCCTGCAATGATTCGTGGCCCCGAGTCCGAGCCGGTCTTGGAGAGAAAACTTGCCTCCCCATGGAGCCAGAGGCTCAGACGAGGGTTAGGGCGACGTGCAGGGGAGAGGCCAGGGCCGAAGCAGAAGCAGTGCCGGGATCTCCTGGGGGAACTGAAGTGAGGGCCCATGCACGGGGCGGGCTCGGGTGCAGGGTCCCAGGGAAGCTGAGGGGCAGGCCTAGGGTTAGGCTGTGGCAGAATGCTAGGGCTAGGGCTAGGGCTAGGGCTGGGCTAGGGTTCGGGCTAGGGTTCGGGTTCGGGTTCAGGGTTCGGGTTCGGGCCACGGCTAGGGCTTGGGCTAGGGTCAGGGTCAGGGGTTAGGGTCACGGTCAGGGGCTAGGGTCGGGGTTGGGGTCAGGGTTCGGGTTGGGGTTCGGGTTCGGTTCGGGTTAGGGTTCATGTTCGGGTTCAGGTTCGGGTTTAGGGTCAGGGTCAGGGGTTTCTTACATCAAGGGGATTTGGGGCCTCAGGATGAGGATATTGGCAGTCTCTCAGGACAAGATTTGGGGTCTTTTTGACTGAAGAGATTTAGGATGCTCAGGTTGAGAGGATTTGGGATCTTTGAGAGTGAGGAAATTTTAAGTGTCATTCTGAGGAGATTTCAAGTCTTTTAGTAATGGGCTTTAGGTTTTCTGGCATTGAGGTTATTTGGAGTATTTGATGCTGAAGGGATTTAAGAGTTCACAGGCAGAGGTTGTTCAGGGCCTCTGAGGTTGGGGAAATTTGTTCTCTCTGTGGGTGCTCCATTTCAGGCTCCTCAGGCTGAGGGTTTCGGGAGTGTCTCAGGCTGAGGGCAACTTGCGTTACTCAGGATACTTGGGGGTCTAAGAATTGGGGGATTTAGCGTTTCTCTGGGTGATGCGATATGAGGTTTCTGCAGCCGAGCTCCTTTGGGGTCTAACGCTGAGGAGATGTGAGGTTCCATGAAGTTAGGGGATTTGGTGTCCTTTGAGGCTGAGGGGCTTTGGAGCCTCTCAGGGTGCGGGGATCTAAGGTCTCCCAGGTGGGATTTGAAGGTCTCAGAATCAGGGTTTACCCTGGGTAAAGGTGAACGTCTCAGAAATCAGGTTTCATGCGGCATGGCAAAGTCCTCGGTGTTTTCGTCGGTCTACCTGGCCCCCCTCTCGCCGGACCGGTCTGGACGCCTCTCCGGAGCCCCCGCGCTGCCTCCTGACTGAGACTGGAGACAGCCGAGGGCGATATACCCACTTGTACCGCCCCGTCAGGCGAAGCCACCAATCAGCGCTGCAACCAAAGAGCTCCCGCCAATTGGCGGTCAGGAGGGGCCCGATGGGGCGGAGCGTAGGGCGAGCTGTGTGTGTCAGTCATTGGCCGAACGCGGCTCCTGGATGCTCCCGCCCCACCCCGCGGGGATTGGCTGCTCTGAGTCCAGCGCGTGTCTGTCAAGAAGTTTCCCCCGCGCGGGCAGTTCTTCCCTTCCGCGCGCGGGCGTGGGTGGGGGACGCGCCGGGCGGGAGATCGCGCCGAGCGTCCTGCCGCTCAGGCTGAGTCTGGAGCCCTGAGCCGACGGCAGGTCTGCAGGGTGCATCTAGCCGTCCTGTGTCCTGGCAAGGATTCTTTGCTCTATCAGGCTTTTATCAGGCTCTGGAAGGCTCTCCTCGGCCCATCTGTCCCCTTCCTTGTAAAATCCACTTCTGGCAAGAGCTGTATGACCCCTTAATATATAGTGAATATCGTACTACATTCAGGGAACAACCATGTAATTAAGTTTGTCTGATGAGAATATGTAGAGACACCAAATAAAATCTACACGGCTCAAAGATTTAAACCCAACAATTGGAATGGTAAGTATATTAGAACTCAGGGGTCGAATTCTTAAACTAAAAGTAGAAGTGGCATTCATGAGTAATAGGCACATTTAAATAATGTAGGTCCAAAAGTCATCAGAAGTAGTGCTCACTTGGCAGCACATACACTACAATGGGAACAATACAGAGAAGATTAGCATGGTCCCTGTGCAAGAATGACACGCAAAATTTTGAAGCATTGTATATATATATTTTTTAAAGTCAAGAGAAGGCATAAGTAAAAAAAAAAGCTGAAAAAATTCAAGTATTTTGCATAAAACAGAGGCAACAAATACAGGACAGTGGGCCCACAGGGTGAGTAGGCTCTGGTTTTCGGATGATTAAATGGGAAGAGTGTTTCTGGCCCTTACTAAGTTTTGATCACAGAAACATAACATGATTTTCCTGTACATGAAGTAAGCCTTCCTACCAGGGAAGGACTAAGACTCCAGGCAAGGTCACCCAGGTAAGTGGACTGCGCCCCCTGCTGTCATGAGGGAAAGTCCGACCAGAACTTTAAGGGCCCACAAACCTCTCAGGTTCCTGCAAGAACGGTGCTGAGAGGAGAGGGAACAGTGAAAGCGTGGGGGATTTTTTAGAAACTGGGAGACCATCTGTGCGCCTGCAGATGTTTTGGGTGGTGCTTCTACCCTGACCGGTCAGCTCAGAGTTGCTAGTAGATCTTGTGCAGGAGCATCTGTGTGGTCCCTGTTGTTGGCTTTGCTGCTCAAAGAAGCATGAGACTTTTTTTTTAATGTTCATTTATTTTGAGAGAGAGAGAGGTGAGAATGAGCAGGGAGGCACAGAGAAAGAGGGAGAGAGAGAATCCCAAGCAGGCTCAGCACTGGCAGCACAGAGCCTGATGGGGGTGGGAATGGTGTTCCAACCCAGGGAACTATGAGATTATGACCTGAGCTGAAATCAAGATTCAGAAGCTTTACCAACTGAGCTACCCAGGCGAAACAGGAGACTTTAAAAAGGCAAAAGCTTGATCTTCAAGTGCTCAGTGTGAACCTTAAATATAAAACTGCCAGTTATTTTACCGACCAAAATGGCTTTGTTCTGGAATATCAAGGAATTGCACTGCAGGACTAGCAAGCCAGGAAAAAACCACAGGCTAGTCCTCAGAACAAAGTGGATCACTCTTGTATACAGAAGAGGGGTTTGGGAAGGCTATTATAAACAAAAAGTTCATTGGAGTAAAAGGAGTCGTGGTGAGTTCTCATTGGCTGACCTTTCTTGTCTGCGCAGGAAACCGTCTCCTCCTGCTGGGATAGTAAAGTAGCATCCACTTGTAAGGTGGTCTCTTCTGTTGGATAAGATACTATGGAGTAAAATGATCCATTTAAATAGCAAAACTAAAACAAAAATAAGGCACTGTAAAACAAAAAGAAAACAAAAACCCTCCCAAACTAAGATAGACTTGGCAACAAATAAGAAATATACAAAAGCCCATCTTTTGGTATGGGGGAGGGTACTTGTGGGGATGAGCACTGGGTGTTATATGGAAACCAACTTGACAATAAACTATTAAAAAAAAGAAAAAGAAAAATACAAAAGGATGACAGAGAGAAGTAGATGGAAAGATATAATGTGTTCTTTTAAAAAATATTTTATTTTTTTAATGTTCATTTGTTTGAGAGAGAGAGAGGGAGAGCGAGCATGAGCAGGGGAAGTGCAGAAGGAGGCGGGCACAGAATCTGAAGCAGGCTCGAGGTTTTGAGCTGTCAGCACAGAGCTGGATGCGAAGATTGAATCCACGATGGTGAGATGATGACCTAAGCCAAAGCTGTACACTTAACAAACTGAGCCATCCAGGCACCACATGTTCTTTTATTTTTATTTTTATTTATTTTTTTTACAAGTAGTTTATTGCTAGTATTCCATTGTATAAGTATACCACATCTTCTTGATCC
>NW_024080645.1:7649634-7649715 GCF_003009895.1 Hyaena hyaena
TATGTAGTATTTATATGCCATGGATGTAAGTCCTTTGTCAGGTAAATGTGTTATGACTTTCTTTTCCAGTTAATGGCTTAC